>NC_142929.1:177529631-177657131 GCF_046866305.1 Octopus bimaculoides
AATATACATAATTTCCTATGTTCTAACTATTCTCAACACCATTTTAAAATATATCCAAATTTGATAAGCATATTTACTGTCACTATAAATGGAACAGGTACACTTGTGTATATGTATTGATATAGTCTTTCATTTAGTTAATGGCTTTAGTTATCGGAGGGTAGCTGTGTTAGGGCATCATTTTAACCCATTAGCATTTCAACTGGCCATATCCAACCAAAATATTCCACCTGTTTTTAATTTCAAACTGACCAGATCTTAGCTCTCACATCTACCCTACATTATCATTTTAAAAATAAACAATCACATTATCATTTCATTGAAACTACAACATAATGCATGATTAATTCAAGATGATATGACTATATAAGCATTACTTTTGGCAGAGTAATCTGAATGCTAAAGGGTTAAAGGATAGATGGATATATATATGTATGTATGTATGTATGTATGTATGTATGTATGTATGTATGTGTGTATGTGTATATATGTCTACACACACACCACCACCACCACCATCACCATCATCACTGTTCCTTATGTCTCTTTTTCTTTGCCGGCCTGAATTGGATAGAACTTTTTGAGGCAGCGTTTTATGGCTGCATCCCCTTCCCGGTTCCCATGTGTCTTCAAAAGTGTGTGTGTGTGTGAGTGTGTGTGTGTGTGTAAGGGTGAGTGTGTATGTGCAGGTGAGTGTGTATGTGAGGGTGAGTGTGTATGTGAGGGTGAGTGTGTATGTGAGGGTGAGTGTGTATGTGAGGGTGAGTGTGTATGTGAGGGTGTGTGCTTGTGTTGTGTGTGTGAGTGTGGATCTGTGTGTGTGTGAGTGTGGATCTGTGTGTGTATGAGGGTGAGTGTGTGTGATGGTGTGTGCTTGTGTTGTGTGTGTGTAAGGGTGAGTGTATGTGAGGGTGAGTGTGTATGTGAGGGTGAGTGTGCTTGTGTTGTGTGTATGTATCTGTGAAGGTGGGTATGTGAGGGCGTGTATGTGTGTGTGTTTGAAGGTATGCATATGTGTGTGAGGGTATACGTGTGTGTGTGTGTGTGTGGTACAAACTACTGAAAAAAAGTAGGATAATATGAGTTTAAGAAAGCTGTAGAAATGTACAAAGAAGTAACATGAGAGAAAAAAAATAACATTTACTGACCTTTGGTGTACAAACTCTTTTATTCATGTGTTTGAAAATTCCTCCAAATCCTGCAATGAACAAATATAGGATTAAGTTTGTATACACACACACATACATCACCACTACCACCACCACCACCATTTAAAGTCCTTTTCCCATTCTGGTAGGAGCTGGTGAGTTCGACATGAACTGACAAGCCAGAGAGCTGTGTTCACCTCCAGTGTCTGCTTTAGCATGATTTCTACTGCTGGATGTCCTTCCTAATGCCAACCACACTTCACTGAGTGTACCGAGTGCTTTTACTGACACTGGAGATCAGCATGGATTTGTGGTTCACTGAATCCTGTCCAATCATTCAAGCCATGCCAACATAAGAAACGAATCTTAAATGATGATGATGAAATTGTGAGTGCATGTAAGTTAAAGAGTGAATGTTGAACACAATGAATAGTTTAACATTATTTACATTTGACGGATATTTGTCCTCATCTTGTTTGTTGTTAACACAACGTTTCGGCTGATATACCCTCCAGCCTTCGTCAGGTGTCTTGGGGAAATTTCGAACCTGGGTTCTCATTCCTAACGATGTTACTATTATTATATTATTATTATTATTATTATTATTACTATTATTAATCAGGTCGCTGCCGTGAATCGAACTCGGAACCTTGGGGTTAGTAGCCCGCGCTCTTAACCACTACGCCATATGCCTGTAGGCAATTATGGGGTGAATTTTAAGGAATATAAATCTATTATTTTTTTTCTATCCTTCCTCAATACCGGTTCCCATATGCTATTCATATCTGCACTCGGTCTGCTTAGGAGGTTGTTGTGTCCTAGCATATGTGCTGCTTCTTTTAGTTTTCGTATTTTCCAGTGTTGTTCCCTGTCTATTATTTTAACTTCATCCCACAGGGGGAGGTGGTTTCCATTTTTCCATACATGATCAGCTATACCCGATTTATCAATATCTCCTCGTGTCACAGCTTTGCAATGTTCTTCTACCCTTATTTTGAGGGGGCGACATGTTTCGCCTTTGTATAACCTACCACAGCTGCATGGGATGGAGTACACGCAGTTTTTGGTCATATTCTCTTCATTTGGTGGTTTTACCCGAAGGAGATATTTGCGAAGTGTTGTATTGCTCTTGAATACTGCCCTGATGTCATATGGGCCGCATATCTTTTGTATCTTTTCGGAGAGGCCTTTCACATAGGGTAGACAGACTGTAGACAGTTTATTGGTTTCATCCTCTCTTTTCTTCATAATTGGAGTAGATAGTATGTTCTTGGGGTAGTTGTTTCTTAATAGATTGTTTCTGAGCTTGATCATTTCCTCGTGGTGGGTATCACGATCGCTACTTATATTCTTTGCTCGGTGTTTTAGGCACTGAGCAATTCCTCTCTTTACACTGTATGGATGGTGGGAATTGAAGTTAAGGTATCGTCCAGTGAAGGTTGACTTGCGATACACGGATGTCCTGAATCCATACTCGGTGCGTGTTATTAATACGTCCAGGAATGCCAGCTGATTGTTCTGTTCCTTTTCCATGGTGAACTGTATGGATGGATTTATTGAGTTCACATGATCTAGCAGCATTTGGACATCTTGCTGGTGGTGCCAGAGAATAAAGGTGTCATCAACGTATTGCAGCCATAGGGTTGGTTTTAGTGGTGTTGATCCTAAAGCCAAATTCTCGAAGTATTCCATGTATATATTGGCTATTATCGGTGATAATGGCGAACCCATAGCTAAACTATCTTCTTGTCGATATATATCAGTGTCCATACTGAAGTAGGTAGTTTCTACACAGAAAGTCAACAATTCCATCAAGTTTGTTATTGGTATACTAGTGCGTTCTTTTAGATGGGTGTCTGTCACTAGTTTTTCTTGAATCACCGATAGTGCTTCACCAGTTGGGACTTTGGTGAATAGACTTATCACATCTAGACTCACCATCTGGTTGGATTCAATGGGGGTATCCTTGATCAATTCTGTGAAGTGGGTGGAATTCTTCACGTATGATGTTGACTTTCCTGCTAATGGACTGATTATATCCTAGCAGCACATATGCTAGGACACAACAACCTCCTAAGCAGACTGAGTGAAGATATGAATAGCATATGGGAACTGGTATTGAGGAAGGATAGAAAAATAATAGATTTATAAGCCTTAAAATTCACCCCATAATTGCCTACGGGCATATGGCGTAGTGGTCAAGAGCGCGGGCTACTAACCCCAAGGTTCCGAGTTCGATTCACGGCAGCGACCTGATTAATAATAGTAATAATAATAATAATAATAATAATATAATAATAGTAACATCGTTAGGAATGAGAACCCAGGTTCGAAATTTCCCCAAGACACCTGACGAAGGCTGGAGGGTATATCAACCGAAACGTTGTGTTAACAACAAACAAGATGAGGAGAAATATCCGTCAAATGTAAATAATGTAAATAATGTAAATAATTCCTCATCTCTTAAATATAGAACTGAATGAATAGTTTGTTTTCTGTTTCAAAGTCAGTGGGAACTTAAAACAGATTATGTATTGTATAAAACATTCAGTACATGAGTCTTATTTGCATGAACACAACTCACATGCACAGTTGTCATCGGTGGCAGCAGTGTTGTCAAATTTCCCACCGACTTTGAAACAGAAAACAAAAACCAACTCTCAAAAACATCATCATCATCATCATTTAACGTTCGTTGTCCATGCTGGCAAGGTTGGATGGTTTAACTGGGCTTGCACGCTGGAAGGCTGCGCCAGGCGCCAGTCTTATTCAGCATGGTTTTCTATGGCTGGATGCCCTTCCTAATGCCAACCACTCTGAGAATGTATTGGGTTCTTTTACGTGCCACCAGCATGGGTGCCATTTGCATGACACCAGTATCTGCCATGACTGCAAGTATTTGTCTGTGTATGGCGTTAGGAAGGGCATCCAGCTGTAGAAACTCTGCCAAATCAGACTGGAGCCTGGTGTTGCCATCCGGTTTCACCAGTCCTCAGTCAAATCGTCCAACCCATGCTAGCATGGAAAGCGGACGTTAAACGATGATGATGATGATGATGATGATGTGTGTGAGAGTCAGCGCATGTACTAATTAACACCGTTTGAAATAAAACTGCAACATTGTTCAAATTCTCCAATAAACAAATCTTGCAGTACAATGAACAAGTGCAGACCAGTGGAATGAAAAACAACCCACTTGAAAAACTAATAGGGGTTAGTGACCTGAGAAGTATCCAATTATAGAAAAACTACTACAATAAGTTTCATGTAGCCCATGCCAAACCAGAAAAATAGGTGTAAAATGATGATAAAGCCTGTGATAAACTCAATTTTTTTTTTTGAACTTATTTAACCTTCTTTGTTATCAACTAGTAATTTAAAGTATGAAAACCATTATCAGAATGTATGAATCACTAAGCTTAGATAATTGAAGAATATAAAAGAGAATTGAAAAACCTCATGGTTGATAAGTCAGACAATTATTATGTCAATACATATCAATGAAAACGATAGCTTGGATTGGATGGCATGTAAGCAAATTATATGAACATAGTTGTTGTCACATGGAATAATGATTGAAATAACGTGACATTTGTTGTCAAGACATGAATCTGTTTTACTGTAATTGAAGAGTATCACAGGGGATTGAGAAATCTTGTCACACCAATATATATCAACAGAATACACCATCTGAAAATATTTTTCCGCTCTCTCATATAAAAAGACACCTTTCAAATAGGCTCCTCTTTGACAGATGATCTAAAAACTTATTTAAACTCACAAACTTCACAATAAAACTACCATGGACTGAGTGGCTGAGTGGAAAATAAATTCACAGGGCACAAAGCATGCAGTGAGCATAATAAACGTTTCATTTTATTCTTGATTTATTATATAATCCAACGATACGTGACATAACCACATTACCTTACTATCCTTAATATATCAAAATATTTTTATTTCTCACCTATTAAGCAAGTTCAGGTAATTGTCTACTTTGCATTAGAAACTCAATCACCAAAGATATATAATTAAGCAGAATGGACTTTATATACATGTATTTGTGCATGTGTGCATATTTAGATATACAAATGCAAGAAAAATTGCAATAATGATTTGAGTGAGGATCTCCATGAAGTATCTTTACTAGCTGATTCTTTCTTATTTTCAGTCAAAGACAGAACCTTTAAATGGTCATTTGACTTGCTAGATATGGCAACCAAATGTCCCTCAAATCAAATCTTACTGTCTTAAATAAGGAAAGGACGTGATATCATGTTGTTTTAGATACTTTTAAAGACAGAATGTTCATGGCTTGAACATTTCTAATCACAATCATGGATCTGTTTGATCAGAGCTGATCAGGTTGAAATAATAAAAGTATTTAATTTAGCAAAAAAAAAAAAAAAAAAGCTAGGCATATGCAAATTGCGATACTACGTCCAAACAGAGATTGCTATCTAAATTATAAAATCTAAGAGAATTAGTAGATGGTAACATGCAAGACTTTTCCATTTTTTACTGCAACAAAACTCACTGATACCTACTAAATCTCTTAGATTTTATTACTACTCTTTCAATGCAAACCCCAACAAGTACTCAAATTTCAGATGAAATCCTATCTACATGATATATAAGACTGCCAAAATAAGATAATATACCAACAAGTAGACAGTCTTTTAATGAAAATATTTCTTAGCTTATATAAACTGTACACATACAAACACGTTTTCAATGAATGGTATTTATTAAGTTAGTATATGACAAGACATACATTGTAAATTAACAAATGAATATGCATAAAAATAACAGATACATTTCAGGCGGCTTTGTAAATTCTCTCAAGTAATACAAAAATAAATATCTTTCTCACAGACGCATGCGTTCAATTCCCTTTGCATGCATGTGTGCGTATGTATGTAGAAACATGAGCATGCACACACACACACAGAGTTAGAAGTGAACATTTCCTCACTCATGTACACAGACATACTTGCATGATTATGAATTCAACCAAACACCTACGCAAACACTTTTCAATATGCACTGTATTCTGTACGTTTTATTATGTTGTACATTATCCACACACACACACCACACACAGAATGCATATCTACTGTGAATATCACTTTTTCCCTGATGAAGGAGACATTCTCTGCAAATGAATTTTAAGATTCATTTTGTACCCGGATGAATGAACCCCAGAAAAGCTGTTGGAATATTTTCTTTATATATATATATTATACTTGCAATGAAATGGTTATGGGTGGAATGCAAAGTGCAGTACCTTCAGTAGCTGCCTTCTACTATAGTCTTGAACTGACCAATCCCTTGTGAACTGGCAGGCAGAAACTGTGTGGAAGGTCACTCATTACTGACATCTAGCACACCTTCTTACCAATGAAAATCCCTCATGATCTTTCTTCCTAGCAAACACATACCCACCCTTTCTTTCTCCTAATTCCCTTCAGCCCTCTCCTGTTACACACTGCTATTACTCTCTCTCTCTCTCTTCTCTCTAATACTATCTAGCTTATTTCTCCTCCATCTTCCATACTATCACCCCCACTTCAGTGCCTCTGTTTCTGCATCAAAACTTTATTTATTTTCTTTCAAGAGGACTCTTCAGTCAAAACTAGAGTTCTCTCAAAATGATGTTGTCACTGCTCATATGCCATAGTGTGTGTGTGTGTGTGTGTGTGTGTGTGTGTGTGTGTGTGTGTGTGTGTGTGTATTTATATATATATATATATCCTTCTTTGCGCCCTTTTCAAGCCTAGCGAGGCTCATGGGCCGGTTTCACAGTTTCAATGGTGTATGTGTTCCCCCCAGGTGGATGGGACGCCAGTCCATCACAGCGTTACTCAAGAAACAGGAAGAAAGCGTGAGAGAAAGTTAGGGTGAAAGAGTACAACAGGGGTTGCCACCACCCCCTGCCGGAGCCTCGTGGAGCTTTAGGTGCTTTCACTCAATAAACACACACAACGCCCGGTCTGGGAATCTAAACTGCGATCCTATGTCCACGAGTTCACTGCCCTAACCACTGGGCCATTGCGCCTCCGCATATATATATATATATATAAGAATACACACACACACACACACACACACATACATATGGTGGGCTTCCAGTTTCCATCTACCAAATCTAGTCATAAAGCTATAGTAGAAGACATCTGCCCAAGGTGCCACGTAGTGGGACTGAATCCGGAACCATGTGGTTGGGAAGCAAGCTTCTTACCACGCAACCACATCTATAAATATTTACATATATAAACAAACATATAAGTAGTAATAATACTTTTTTTTTAAAATGGCAGTGGCCCTATATCGATGTTGCATTAAAAATTCCAACATTGTTGCATGCACATGATGAACATGAATTTCTTCTATTTTGCAGAATTTAATGACAAATAAATTACAAAATATGGCATTTAAAGCTTTACTTTCCTAGAATGTATGTTATTCCAAGCATAAAAGATATGGATGAAAAATGGAAAATGCTAATGAATCAAGAAAGAGAAAAAAAAGAAAAGTGTCATAAAGAATAGATGGAAAAGAGACAGAAAGAGAAGCTGTAGAAACTGTAGACTGGAAAAACAACAATACAATTGGCAATTTGGCAGGGTACAGATTGAAAAGAATTTCTAGATTTGTGATGAAGTGTGGTACAAGAATAGGTCGTTGCCACTGCTGCTGGACTGGCTCCCGTGCAGGTGGCATGTAAAAAACACCTTTTTGAGTGTGGCCGTTGCCAGTACTGTGTGATTGGCCTTTGTGCCGGTGGCACGTAAAAGCACCCACTACACTCTCGGAGTGGTTAGCGTTAGGAAGGGCATCCAGCTGTAGAAACTCTGCCAGATCACTATACTATACTAGGGTTATCCCATAAGTAATGGAAAAGTGAGTGAACCCTTTTTTATTAACTGACATACATTATTCCAATTGCACATATAGAATGGGTAACGCTTGTTACGTTTTTTTTTTCATTACAGGAAAATAGTAGGCTCCAAGCAAAAGCAACATGCCATCATTGATTTCTTGGCAAAGATGAGGTGCAGCTTTTTAATGAAGATGACATTAGTGACAAGAGCAATGTACACAGAAGTATGAAGAAGTTTAAAGAAGAGGAAACCAGTAATGAAGACAAACCACAGAGTAGGAGGCAATCAACTGTTATCGCTGATATGAATTGTTAGCAAGTGGATGCATTGATTCATGTGGACAAATGTGTCACTGTCCATGTGCTTGCTGCACAAATGAACACAATGCATTACAGAAGATGGTGGAAGACTCTGGGTATCAGAAAGTATGTGCAAAGTAGGTACCTTGGAAGTTGATACTCAATTTGAAAGAGAGAAAGGTGGAAGTCTTTTTTGAATAGCTAAAAGTGTTTGAAACCAAAGAAGAACTATTTTCTTTCTGATGTTGTGATAGGAGATGAAACATGAGTATATCTTTATGAGCTAGAAAATATGGCTCAGTTCATAGGTGCCATACCTCTTCTCAAAGGCTTAAGAATTTCAAGAACAACTGAACAACACAGAAAGTCATAGTCACTTTTTTTTTTTTTTTTGAGTGGAGTATTCAAGAGAATATTCTCCTTGATTTTCTGGAACAGAGCTGCAGTGAGTACTATGCTGAGATATTTAAAAAGCTTAGAGAAGATATTATGAGGAAGAAAACAAACAAGAAATAATTCACATTCACCATGACAACGCATGAGAACACTGTTTTTGGCAAAAAATGAGACAATTGGCAAACTGGGCTGATCATTGGTCCTCCCTCCAACATACAGCCCTGATCTGGTGCCTTCCAACTTAGACCCACTCAGTCCAATGACAGACGGTTTTGAAGACAAGAAATTGATGATACAAAGTGAAAGTGGCCGTGAAGAAGTGGCTACAACAGTGCACAAATGAATTTTATCAAAGAGGACTCGAGAGTTAGGTTCAATGATGGCACAAATGCATTTCCTTCAAAAAACATCCTGCCATTTAACAAACAAACAAGAAAACCTCAAAAAACTAGGAGCACATTAGATAATGCATTCCAAAATACAATATACCAGAAAACAAGATAAAATTTTCTGGCTGGAACAAAGAAAAATATAAACCAATACAGAAAGAGAAAAAAGATCAACATTGAGTGTCAGAAATATCCACAGACAACAACTCTGCACAAAATGAAGTGAGTGAAAGTAAAAGCAGGAGGAGAACATTAGCACAAAATCCATACACATACAAACAGACAATACAAACATAACATTTAAACATAACTCACATCACACAAAAAGCAACACAGAAAATTCATTATCTTCCTATAAATCTTCAGCTTCAACAAGGATCTTGTCTCCCATGGCACTACAAGAGCAATGAAAATGGCCAACAGAGTCAAACCCACACACATCTCATGCAAAATAGAAAGTAACAACTATAATAATTGATACACACTACACAATCATAACCCAACAAATCTAATATACTGAGATATAAACTAATGGCCTATAAATATTTTTATGGAAAAAAAAAAGAACAACATCATCACACATTGCAAAAATACATGAAAATATGCAGCACACCTAATACAAGTCACTTGAATAAGGTAGAACAAACGAATCCATGCTGGAGGCCTTATAACATTCATAAAATCATCCAACCAGTACAAACATGCCCAATATGAGATTTAAAATACTAACTAATAAGGTGTGAAAGACTAGAAATGAGAGCATTCAAAATAAAATCCAACAATGCGAGACAAATTAACAACTTCACAATCTATTCAACTAGACTATATACTCCAGTTACATCACCTTAATACACCAACACTATCATTGGAAGAGACTTGAGTTCACACAGCACACATTGGTAAAAGAAAAGTAGATAAGACAAAATGGGAGACAATTGTGCTCATTTGTACACGCTAAATAACTTACACCAAAGTACCTCATCAAGAAAATGATAATAATTCCTCTCTAGAGATAAAATGTTACACATAACTAGCTATTATAACTACATGGAAAAACAATCTTCAAAGTCTCAGTTGACCATATTCACCTATCAATGGGTTAAACATTACCTTCTCAAACTTCAAAAAGCAAAGTGGAATCACATTTATGTAAGTTCACAGAATTCTGTACTATGACAGTAATGAATGTATATGCTGCAGAATGTACAGTCAACAAAATTACTGTATTTCCAGTAAACATATTCTACAGTGGAACAAAATATATTTAACCCACATTTCACAAAAGTGTAATAAAAATGAAGAGTCTAACTCAAATTTCAGCATTATATATAACAGAAACATCAAATGACTAAACAAAAAGGTAGGAAAGAAAATAAAAGCAAATAACAAGCAGAATCCTGAAAAACTTTTATATTCAACATAAACCATCAAAGAAGCAGTTAAACATTGTAATTAGCAGTATTAGTAGCTATAACAAATAGCTACAATCTATCACAGTAAAAATATCAAATAATGCATCCACACTTTAACAGCAACCTGTTAAACTTCTGAAACAATTTTCCTAAACCTGTTACTGAAAATCAAAGACAGAAACTGTACACTTAAAACAGCTAGGACCAGAAAACATTACTACACAAACCAACACCTTAACCCCTTAACATTTAAACCAGTCATATCCAGCCAAAATAATCTACCTGTTTTATCTTCAATCTGGCCAGATTTGGCCTCTCGCACTTACCCTACAATATTATTCTAAAAATAAACAACCACGTCATTGAAATCTCAAAGCTACAAAATAATACATGACTAATTCAGATCAATATGAATAAATAAGCATTACATATGACAGAGAAATCTGAATGCTAAAGGGTTAAACTACCTGTGATTGATCCATGGCAATGTGTGAATAATATTCTCAAAGTTAGCATTTACTTTTTTGAGTCCACTTCTATGCTCTCTGGCCAATTCAATACTTGACCACATTAAAGGAGGTTAAAGTCACTGAAAACAACCAATACTCCACTACATTTTGAGATATAGTAGGAAATTGGTTGGGTAAAGAGAAAAATTACAACAAAATGTGTTAAAAAACGGGAGAGTAATGAATATATACAACTCCTGAGTAATATAGTTTCCTTATTCTTTATTATATCTGTTGAAATTGTGCTTACATAAAATACCTTAATCAAAGAAGTATAATTCTCTAAACCTTGAGAAACCGGTAGAGAAGAAAATCTTACAAGACAAAAAGTTGTTAATTATGAAGAGTACGGCTGAAATTCAATTTAAAGCCAAAATTTATGTTATTTCTAGAAAAAGTTTGAAAAATTTTGACAAAAAGAATCTATTTTTGTAAACCAAATTACAATTGGTACAATAGTAAAAAAACTTAGGGGGTAAAAAAAGTGGTCATGTTTGAAGAGCCATATATCTGTGATAAAGAAACCATGAAACACACCCAGTCATTTGATGTACATAACTGAAATGTGGCTAAAGAATAACATCCTTCAATGGAAACAGTTTAGCCTCCAATAGCACCAAGTCACAATTGCTTCAAGGAAACAATTTCTCATGTTCTTATGATTTACTGAGTAAAAATGGCAAACTCACAAATGTAATATTGTTGAAACTTTAAACTGAAGTCTAACCCTGAAGAGTTGCAAACTACCTGCAATGAATAAGTGAGACTCACATTGGAATATTGCTCACATATTTTTATTTGACTACATTCACAGGAAGGTCAATCAGCTGATTGGCAGATTCACTCACGTGCTACAAGTCACAACTCACAGGAGTAGCAAAATACACATTTTCTTTTTTCTACTACTGTAATGTTACCAATTCTTCTATCTACCCTTTTGACACATGGCCAACTGATACACTAATTTCACACTTTAACCCCACGCAATCCTAAATACCTTTTCTATTCAATTTAGAAGAAATTGGTCTATCACTCACTCTACAGACCAAACTATCAGATCTTACATGTTGCTGGTCATAAAGCACCTTCATCCTTCCTTCCTTTGATTGTGTCCTTCTTTTCCATTTGGGCCTAAAGCTTTTGACTACATTATTTTCCCATTACCTTGGAGGCTTTTTGAGAAATCACATCTGGTCTCTTGGATACCACTCAGCAACTGCACAGGTCAAGCTATTATCATCTCTGAGAGCATTGTGCCATATCTGGTCCAGCAGAACTTGTATTTCCAGTATTTTGAAGTTACATAATTCAATTTACTTCATTCATTTTGGATGTGCTCCAACAATATTCTACACATGGAGCTTTTCATGGTTCTCTATTTTGTAGCCAGTCAGTGGTCATTGCTCTTTGTACTAGCCATGTCTCACTTGCAAATATGTGGGGGTGTAGATAGGATGGTGTTATTGAAAAGGTTGTCATGCAGGGCTTTGTTCAGCTGTGCTTTGAGGATATCCTTAATCAGAACAAAAACCTTCCATTGGGCTCTTAATCCGCATGAAATTTCAACATTCATGTCTTTAGCATATACTTACTGTCTGTCCTAAGTAGATACATTCCTTCACCTCCTCGATTTCATCACTTTGTAACTTTGTGCCATGTTTTTGAACTGCATGTATTATGTATTCAGGCAATAGAACAACTGTTCGGAAGAAATACCTTTTGGAACTTCTTCTCCGCCCATACTTTTCTTGTGAATTTCAGCTTCAAGAAGTTCAAAGTGTGCATAAACTTCATTCATTTGAAAAGTAAGGCGGGGCCCTGAAAATGCTTTAGGTGCTGTTTCTCTTCCTCTGATTAATTAAATAGCAAAAATATATGTGCAAATACATACAGATACACATATGTACTGGAAGAGAGAGAGAGAGAGAGAGAGAGAGAGAGAGAGAGAGAGAGAGAGAGAGAGAGAGAGAAAATAAGCAGCTACTGAATGTATATTCACATACACACAGATCAATCTGTGTGTATGTGTGTGTGTGAGCAGATCCATCTGTATCTGTAACATTCTGTAGCTACTTACGTTATCAAGAGGAATTCCCTTCATCTTTGAATATTTGGTTACCACTGTAAGATCTGTTGTCTAAATTTAAACATATCACTTCCTTCAACACCCTTTTCTCTCTCTTCTAAATACACACACACATATATGTATGTGTGTGTGTGTGCGTGCATGTGTTTGCGTGTATGTATGTATATATATATGTATATCTATCTATCTATCTATCTATCTATATATATATATATATATATATATATATATATATATATATATGCACACACAAATAGTTCCCAATTATAAATTCCTGTTTCATATATCTCTTTCCCTCCCATCCTTATAACAAAATTGGCTTCCACCGTTTTCTTCCCAATCTCATACAAACAGTACCTTCCTCAATTTGTATAGTGCTCTCCACCCATTACTCATTTACTATCTCTAATTCCTTTCCTTCACCCAACCACTTTTACACAAATCTGCTTTTTGTCTCACTAGCAATAATTTCCTTCATTTATGCGTTACCATTTCTCACTCTCTCTCTTTACTTGTTTACCTTAATCTCTCTTGTTTCTCTTCCCCTCAAAGTTTACCAATTTTTCTTTTTCTACTGGCATCTTGTTTTTCACTTTCTCTCTTTTCCAGATTCCCTCTTTTTCACATTCTCTCCATGGATTCCATGCTCTTGTTCTTTATTCCACTTGTTTATTTGCCTTTGTACCCCTCTCTCACCTTTTCTCTTCCACCTGTCTTTATTATATTAATAGAGAAGATAGAAGAACCACTATTTGGATACAAATACAAAAAAGGGTAGTGCTTAAAGCTTTTCTTTTCTTGTTTGTTTGTTCATTGATTAGCCCCAGTTCAACCTATGCTTAAAGGTCTTCATACTATGACTATTACATCTTTTGTCCTAGGCACCATAAATTCACGTCCGAAATATCTACTCAATCTTTTTTTTCTAAGATGGTAAGTTGCTATTTCAAGAAGATGTAGCTATATGTTTTTACTGATCAAATGGCTTTCTACAAGCTTCTTGATGGGAACCACATTGTAAAGAAAATTGGATAAAGTTAATATTGATTAATTCATTGTACCTTGCATACATTTTAACGGATAATTCAAAATTTAAAGTACATACAAATGTGTGTATGTGTGTGTATGTATATGTGGTTGGTGTTAAAGACCATGCCAAAACAAACAGTGGAGTTTGGTGCAGTCCTCTGGATTGCCAGTTCCTGTCATATTGTCCAACCTATGCTGCATGGAAAAAAGACCTTAAATGATTAGTATGTTTGAGTGCATGTACATGTATGTGTGTGTGTGTATATATGTATGTATGTGTATGTGTGTGTGTGTATATATATATATATATATATATATCAGGAAGGGCATCAAGCTACAGAAACCATGCCAAATCAGACTGGAGTCTGGTGCAGCCCCTCAGCTTACCAGCCCTGATCAAATCGTCCAACCCATGCTAGCATGGGCAACAGATGTTAAATGATGATGATGATGATGATGACAATAATATATATATCAACATCATTTTGAAGCCCACTTTTCTATGCTTGCATAGGTTTGGTTGAGTCGGATTTTTTTTTTAGTCAGATAGGTGCAGGAGTGGCTGTGTGGTAAGTAGCTTGCTTACAAACCACATGGTTCCAGGTTCAGTAGATGGAAACTGAAAGAAGCGTGTAATATATGTGTGTGTGTGTGTGTGTGTGTGTGTGTGTGTGTCCCTACCATCGCTTGACAACTGATGTTGGTGTAATTACGTCCCCGTAATTCAGCAGTTGGCAAAAGAGACCGATAGAATAAGTATTAGGCTTTCAAAGAATAAGTCCTGGGATTGGTTTGTTCGACTAAAGGTGGTGCTCCAGTATGGTCGCAGTCAAATGACTGAAACAAAAAGAAAAGAAAAGAATACCCCTCCTGTCACCAACCTTCATCCATTCTCAACTAAGGCAATAATTCCTCATGACCAGATATGTTTTCGCTAAGCTTGCTTGAACTTCGCTCTTGAAAGTGATATGTCTGCATACATAATTTCCACTCTCCCCATTAATTATTTAGACATCAGCAACAAAAAAATTTCCAGTTACTCAAGCTGAAAGTCTCCTGCTCTACTCCTCGAAATACATCTGGTTTTGCTACTGCTCTCAAAATTCATCAAACTAAGTACTTACTGATAATACCTCTTCCTACATCAGACATCCATCTCACTCATCTCAGAAGTCATTCTGTCTGGTAACTTGGATGCCCACAACTCTATTTCGTTTTCACACTCATTCTATACTGTTATTGCTGGTGTAGCAACCAGATCTTTTGCAATCCCTACTGTTCTACACCAACTAGTTTCATTCCCTACATTTCCTGCTGACCAACACACATTTTACCACTCAGTTACTTTTAAACACAACCTCTGTCAGACCAAAACTGTCTTGGCACATATAGAATTGTCTAATCACTACTTTATCATAACTATCCACCACACATTAGAATACTACACAATTTCTTGGAGCCTATGGCATTTCAAGTAAACAAACTGAGCAAAGTTTCACTAATTTTATGCTAGCTTTCATTGGCAGCATATGAGATATGTTCCTCTACATCCCATACATAACAAAAACTCACAGCCTTAATCCCCACACAGGTCATAGCTCTGCTGCAACAGTTCAGGCAAGAATCATACCCTACAATGCTTGAAGAAAATAACCTATACTTACAAATTAGTTAGCTCTTAAAAACAGGCACTTTATCGCTGAAAATTCAAACTGCAAAAGGATGCCTCTATATGTCACACAGCCCTCAAAGTTCTCTCACCATCCAAACTGCAGCTGATACCGTTGGTCTTTTGCTGAAAGAATTTCCATCAACTTTGTGACAGGTTCCTTTCCTCCACTTCTTAATCATGATGGTTGCATGAGTGCTGCTCCTAGAGAGCAAGTTTTCACATTTGCTGCCTGCTTTGCATCTAACTTCACACTAGATTTCCTCTTAAACTATTCCCCTCCACCCTACCATGGAAACATACATGCCAAATGTAAAAGTATCTCTGATCACTTCAAAGGCCATTAGTTTCAACTATTTCTTATACATTACCCTGACATAACTACCATACTTACCGAAATCAGATTTTTTTTTCTTTCTACAATGATGTAAAATAGTCTTTACAAACATGCTATATGGTGTATCTTATTTGAAGAAGGGTAACTTATTGAGCCTACCAACTACTGTCCTACCATATTCTCCAATATCTCAAAGATGTTGAAAGCATTCATGCACATAGTCCCTTACTCCAGATCAAATTAGCACAAAAAGAATAAAAAGTACAAGACTATATTATTCATTGTGTTCTTCCTTTTTGGAACAGCAGGACTGTGATCTGAGTAAAATTTGTTTGTTACTGCTAGCAAGTCAAAGAAGTAGGCAGATGTTCCCTCATTGGGAAATGACCAAAATAGAAATACAACCCTAACACTGTACAGTATATATTTCCCTTCTCAACATTCTGTATGTTGCATTGTACTAGAGTCAATAGAAATGAATACCATTAATAAACTGGGTCAATTCAATTGAATATACACCTTCTCTTTAAGAAAAAAATTGTTTTGTCTAGTCAAAAGAAATCAATATTATAATAAACATTACACCACTACTGGGTTGAAGACTAGAAATAATCAATCTAATATCATTCATGGCTGCCATTAGTGCATTACATCTGAATTCTTGTCCAACTATTACATTCTTTCCTTTTGAATTTCATTTTGTTTAACCTTCAACCCTAGATTCATTGAACTGAACTGTTATTATTTCTTCAATTAATACGACTAATTGTCCTTTTAACACTTTAATATCTCTATTAATATTCTATATTCACTGGCACTTTCAAGATCACAGCTTGTGGTAACACCAAGTAGATGACTACTTCTAAATATAGTAACATGAACTGAAAAATTTCATGCTAATGAATTAACCATTTCACAGTTTGCAATTGGCAGCAGTGGTAGGCAACACCATTTAACAAATTGTAGAACCAAACACAACAATTAATGTGATATACCCTTCATTGTGTGTTAACCATTTTACAGAATATAGCTTCACACATTACATTGCATTTTTGCTTCCCTATCACCACATTCATAGTCTGCATTTTCTACCTTATTATCTTCTGTTTATCTGTTCTGTAATAGGTGGTTAAAACTGATGAAAGCTAAAAGTAAAAAAGTTGCAGATGCACTAGTATAAAATTGAAATGATTGACTATAGTTTAAATATGCTCCAAACACATCACTGTGTATTTCTTTTGTAGACATTTAATTCTACAAGCATCACTTCACCTAGTTGTTAAGAAAAGATTCCAGAACCTTCTGGAAATGTTAACAAGGAATACCTTAGCCAATATCACTTTTCCTTTCAGACATAACTCCATGAAGCCATAAAACATCCAAATCGTTAATTTTCATGAGTATCTTGCAACATTGATTTTTACACTTGTAATACTTGGGAGAAATCTGTTCACTGATAGTTTGGTTTCAGACACCAAGTATGTATTCCTTCGAGAAATTTTATATAATTTGGTTCCACAGATACTTCATTATCTACCTTATGAGTGTCCAAAATAACATTTTGTGTCTAACAAATTTCCTTTCAATGATCAACTAATTTCATTTAAGAGAAGCATATTTTCTTCCAGATATGAAATGCAATATTTCTACCAGATGACAAGGATAAGTTTTTCACTGCCACAGCAGATTTTTACCTCAGTTGTCTTAAGGAATACATTTCTGCACATTATGGATTTTAAATTTCCACATTAGAGAGAATTAAATCCCAAATGCAGAAGACTATAGTTTATTTTCCAGATGTCATAAGCAATTTGCCTCCAGATACATAACTGCCTTTTCTTAAGCACACACACACACAAACATATATAAAAGTATGTATGTATACACACATATGAAGGATTAGCTATGCCTATGGGAAATCATCTAGGAGAGATATGGAGTGTAAATTCTTGTGTGTGCAGTTTTATGTAATCTCAAGAATTTCTGCATATGGTGACAGTTAACTATGTACACATATGGGGAGCACATATACTTTATATGATTCTAAACATACACTTATCCTTCTGCCTAAGTAGAGAGGATTGATATCACTTTCTAATTTTTTTCCCTCTCCTCCTTTCATGCTGCTTGTGTGTGATAAGGTTCTCATGAGGGCATTTACTTTTACTCTCAGTTACCAAAATTACTAAAATTAAATCTTCTGCAAAACCAGTAAAGTATTGGTAGTGTTACATCATTTACATGGTGCATATCTGATGGAAAGGGATTTACTAGCAAAAAATTCAAAACAACATAGCATTTTCAGATAACTGTGAATATGATGAAATCATATAAAATCGACCTAATAAACATATATTTAGTCTCACAGTGAAAACATATTACGTGCAAGTTACAGACTCTTTAGTAATAAGAATGTGAAGGATCTGCTGGTGTGTTTCATCTTCTTAAAACTTGCACCATGTAAATGATATTGCACCAGCAGTGGTTTGTACACATCTACCATAAGAAGATTTACTCTCCTTTAGTAGCTGCGAGTCAAGGTAAATGATCTGATGGTCCTTGAGAAGATGAAATGCATGCGACTGATTTTGTAGACACCAGCACTAGTGAAGTTGCCATGAAATTCAAAAAACTAAATAGTCCCACTGACTGAGTAAGAGTATAGCAGAGAGAGAACCAGCTTTATGCTAGGTGTTGAAACAAGGCAGAAACAGTTTTGTTACTGAAAAGGAGATACATGGATATAAATGTGAGTGGGAGTAACTGAGGTTGAGGCAGAAATAAAGGTAGTGGTGACAAGGTGTTGGAGTGTACTCTCAAGGTACACAATGGTGAATAGAAGAGTGTGAAGAGATCATAAGGGACAGGTGGGTAAATATTGCAAGAATGTTGAAGGAGACTGAAAGACATACAATAACAGGACTGGAGGAGGTCAGAAGCATGTAGGAATGATTATTGTGAGTAACAAACTAAAGTGGCAGGGGTTGATGGCAGATATGAGACTCTTAAGAAAAATGAATGTATCATACATACATATATATATATATATATATATATATATATATCCAGCTGCAGAAACTCTGCCAAATCAGATTGGAGGCTGGTGTTGCCATCTGGTTTCACCAGTCCTCAGTCAAATCGTCCAACCCATGCTAGCATGGAAAGTGGACGTTAACCGATGATGATGATGATGATGATATATCTATATATATAAAAATGAGAATGTGTGTCTGTCTGTCTGTCTGTCTGTCTGTGTGAATCCCTAAAACTCGAGAACTACGCAACCAATTTCATTCAAACTTTACACATGCCTTACTTAGGGTTCCAGTTGTG
The DNA here is from genome assembly GCF_046866305.1 of Octopus bimaculoides. Classification (NCBI taxonomy): domain Eukaryota; kingdom Metazoa; phylum Mollusca; class Cephalopoda; order Octopoda; family Octopodidae; genus Octopus; species Octopus bimaculoides. The sequence goes on from NC_142929.1 coordinate 177,549,123, forward strand.
TTTTAGTCAAAAAAAATTATTAACTTCTTGCAGAGTTCGAGCACACGGCAACATAATATCTCCTCCACTATTTAAGTATTACGTGTCAAAAGTGAAACAAAAACACTTATGTCAAATACTTTCACTTTAAAAATGAAACTATTCCACTAACTGAAACAATCACATTTCGATACTGTAGTGACAGATACTTTCACAGAGAGAGAAAGAGAGAAAGAGAGAGACAGAAGAGAGAGAGAGAGAGAGAGAGAGAGAGAGAGAGAGAGAGAAAGAGAGAGAGAGAGAGAGAGAGAGAGAGAGAGAGAGATGTATATGTATACATATACATGTACACCATTTCGATACTGTAATGACAGATACTTTCAGAGAGAGAGAGAGAGAGAGAAAGAAAGAGAGAGAGAGAAAGAGAGAGAGAGAGAGAGAGAGAGAGATGTATATGTATACATATAGATGTACACGTATATGTATATATATATATAGATCTATACATACATGTATATGTATACATATGTGTAGATGTATATATATATATAGATGTACATGTAATATGTACACATATATACATATATACATGCATACAGATATCTATACATATATACACCCATCACACACACATACACATGCACACAAACACACACATTAGTCATTTGTTTTCTTATCCAAAACTACGTCAAAAGTACTGAATGGATCTTTATGAAATTTGGAAATTATATTCTTTGCATAACGGCCATAACTCCCATGAAAATTCATATATTTTTGATGTTGATGAAATTTTAACCCGAACGTAACAGATGAGCATTATTTAGAAAATGATGTCACACGTTATCGAGGCTACCATTCTTTCTGGATGTGCAAAAGGGGATGACGTCTTTATTCCAAGAATTCCTCTTACTCCATCAGGAGCAGACATTCCTTTTACATTCAGAAGACTACAATTCCCCCTTCGTGTGACTTTTGCCATGTCCATAAACAAATATCAGAGTCAAACACTGTCTGTAGCTGGTCTTCTCTTGGAAGAGCCCTGCTTCTCACATGGACAACTGTATGTTGGCTGCTCAAGAGTGGGCAGCAACAAAAAACCTATTTGTATATGCTCCACAAGGGAAAACAAGGAACACAGTTTACAATGAGGTGTTATAATCACAACAGCAAGAAAGTATGTACATGATCACCTTCTTTTACGAAACTTCATTGACTTTCATATATTTATATTGATATACATATATATACGTGTGTTTGGGTGCGTGTGTGTATATACATCTCTATATATAAAGATGATGCGTAATCTAGACGGCGTTTTTAGATTTCATTATTCTCTTTAACCCGGGTATTTCTGCTAGTATATATATATAAATAGTACAGGTGGCTAATTCGCAATTTTACAACCTAAAGGCAGAAATATATATGTCACTAAAGTGAACAACAGCACTGATCAGCACTAGTATTGCTAGAAATAAGAGTCAAAACAACTCAATAGTCACAAAAAACACTATCTTAATGAGCTGATGAAGGAGACAAGTCCCCTACAGTCACAGATAGAGCTATATCACCGATGATTTTGCATTTTGATGTTTAACGCATCTTAAAGCTCATCAGTAGCTCTCACCGCACCTGAAGTTAAACTCATCTTGCCTTGTCAGCTTAGAGAATCTCCATTGAAATCATAAGCTGATTTCGTAAACAGTAGTGTGAGAACTATAAATAATATGGATAGCTAATTTGCAATTTTACAACCTAAGGGCAGAAACATGACAGCTCATTAAGGTAGTGCTTTTGTGGCTATGGAGTTGTTTTGACTTTTATTTCTAGCAATACTGGTATATATATATAAAACGCTATCCTAGCATGTCTTGCTTTGAAGAATATCATTACATAGATCTATCATTATATATATAATATATGTGTGTGTGTGTGTGTGTGTGTGTGTGTGTGTGTGTGTGTGTGTGTGTGTGTGTGTGTATACATACAGCAATCAGATGCAAAAAGGAAGATTGTGTTTGTTAGATAACTTTATTCAATGTTACGATAATTTCATATGGCTAGAAGAACTATTTCTTTGCTATACATTAGTTTGTATGCATAATTAATCAATTAATCATTTACAAATTTAGCCTTCATCCATTCTCATCAGATACCAATAACTTTAGGAGACAGTGATCTATCACATGTGTACACACACACACACAAACACATATACAATGGGCTTCTTTCAGTTTCTGTCTACCAAATGCACTCACAAAACTTTGATTGTCCAAAGTACCATACAGTGGGAGTGAACTTGAAACTATGTGGTTAAGAAGAAAACTTCTTACCACACACTTGTATGTATGTATGTTTGTATATGTATATATATATATATATATATATATATATGAGTGAGCAAGTGAGAAAAAAACACTACTTATCACATTTAGCAGGAGTTGTAAGTACTTAGTAATTGGCTGACTCAAGCTCCACATTACTGTTATAAGTTTTGTAGGTGGAGAATGTGCACATGCAGACACATGCACATATGTATGTGAAGGTATACATTTGTGTGTGTTTGTCTCTTCCTATGCATGTTTAATAATGTTTATGCCCCTAAAAGTGTAACACAATAACAATAGGACCAATTAGGTAGTGTCAATTTTTACATTTGCCATAACAAGCAAAGAGAGATAAAAAAAAAGCATGTTCACATCAACCTTATCAATTCTGCTTGAAAAGCCTCCAAATGTCATTGACACTGCCTCACTTTCCTAACAAATGTAATCTCTGTTCTGAGTTCAAAACCAGCTAGTGATAGCCTTGACTTTTCTATTTAGGATAGGTAAAATAGTTTCAGTCAGATATCAGAGTTGACCCAGTCACAACATTCCACCAAAATGTGTGATCATGTATTGCTGCAAAAAGTTGTTATTGGAGTGACAGGTGGTGTGTATGTGTGTGTGTAGGAGTAGTGTTAGGATAGGTAGAATAACTGTGAAACATAGTGATACTGGTGTGCTAGTGGATGCATGGATACGAAGGTGGCAAGGAGTGTTGGGAAGTTGCAGAAATATTGTTGATGGATGTGAAGGTGCGTGGCTCATTGGTTAGGGTATTCAAGCTCATGATTATACGGTCATGGCAGCATGTTGTGTCCTTGAGCAAGACACTTCATTTCACATTGCTCCAGTCCACTCAGCTGGTAAAAATGAGTTGTACCTGCAATTTGATAGAGTCGTCCTTGTCACATTCTGTGTCATGCTGAATCTCCCTGAGAACTACGTTAAGGGTACACATGTCTGTGGAGCACTCAATCACTTGCACATCAATTTCACAAGCAGGTTGTTTGGATGACCGAATCATCTGGAACCCTCATCATCGTAACCAATGGAGTGCCATTATTGTTGATGATGTTTTGGGGCAATGGGTGGCTAAGAATAATGCAGGTCATAGTTTATGTTAATAGTGCTTATGATAGTTTCCTCACCTCCTTACCCTTGTTAGTAGCAGTGGCAATGGTGGTAGTTTTGATAATAATAGTTTAAAATTTTGCTTACAGAGGCAGCAATTTGGGGGGAGAGGATGAGTCAATTACATCGACCCCAGTGTTCAACTGGTACTTATTTTATTGACTCTGAAAGGATGAAAGGCAAAGTCAACCTGGGTGGAATTTGAACTCAAAACCTAAAGAACAAAATACCACCAAGCATTTCACCCAGTCTGCTAACGATTCTGCCAGCTTGCCGTCTTATTAATAATAATAATAATAATAATAATAATAATAATAATAATAATAATAATAATAATAATAATAATAATAATAATAATAATAATAATAATAATAATAAAAAAACTGGTGGTGACTGATGTAAATTTATGGCAGAGTTAAGGTGATTGCAGTGGTGATGATGGGTGGTTGTAGAAGAGGTGGTGGTGGTGTTGAGAGTAGCTACGATATTAGAAACAAGGGGCAGGTGTTTTAATGGGATTTTTGTAGCAATAATTTAAGACTCTTGTCTGTCTGTGTTGATTGCAGGGTTCAATCTGGGTTTTCAGAAGATTTTCAATATTCTCTTTCCCTTTTCTTATAAAACTAGAGTCTATTGTTACTTTATTTATTTTAAAGTAGCTAGTGATATGATTAAAATGTTGTTTTTTTAATGTTGTCTTTGTTGCTTGCATTATTTATTTTAAACACAGGTATTGTTAAAATGTTATTGTTACTGCTGTTTGTTCAAAAATTGTTGATGTTCATTTTAAAATTACTGTTATATTATTGCTTCTTTAGATCAGAGGTTGATGTTTACTTTTTGAATCTATTGTTTTTGTTAATAATGTTGGCTTTATTGCTATTTAATTTAAAATAAATTGAAAGAAAAGGATTTATGCATTTTGCTTGCTTTATGATGATGATGATGATGATGATAATAATGATGATGATATTAATGACATTATTTAGGTCTGAGATGACAATGGTAGTGGTGATGATGATTTGTGCATGCACCTTCCCTAGCCATACCGCTATTAGCACCACCACCACCACCACCATTGCCTTCATTGTCTGATGCTCCTGCTCCCATGGACATGGAAATCTCTGGGGAAATTAAATTCAGAAACTTTAAAGAAAACAAAAACCAGCAGCATCATAAAAGATTTGATCTAGATAAAGAAGGAATTCCAACACGAGAATGCAGAGAGGAGAAATATGACGGTGGCTATGGTAATGGCAGCGGTATTATTGTTGTTATTGTTTGTAGCAATGATGCTGGATGTTATAAGGAGAGAGATGTGTGTGCTGTTATGCTAACATAAGCATTAAGTGGGTGATGGGGTAGAATCGAATCTATGATATGTGTCTCTTATTCAAAAATAACAAAATTCAATAAGATGTAAATGGCTAGAGATTTAAGAGCTGAACTACGTCTAGTCTAATCATTATTTTCATGCTTTTAAACTGCACAGCTGAAACTTTAACAGTGTTTTGTTTAGCCCTAGGTAAACCTTGACTGAGTTGATCTACAACAGTACATTTTAGCTATGCTATTTTGTCCATTTCTTTTTCTTGCACACAAATATAGAGAACTACATTATACAAGTCCCACTTTTTCTTAAGATGGCATAAGGGAAATTTGGTTGCTCTCTCTAGCAAGTTGAGTGTATTAGGTAGAAGCCACAAGTGTCTGTATGATTAAGTTGCTGGAATACTTCTGAGAACATGGTCATTAGTTCAAAACTTACAGTTATAGTCAGTGATGGTGGTAGTAAGATCAACTATTTATAACTGGATAAAGGCACATAATTTTGCTTATAACAGTTTATTAGAGAGAGAGAGAGAGAGAGAGAGAGAGAGAGAGAGAGAGAGAGAGAGAGATAGAGAGAGAGAGAGAGAGAGAGAGAGAGAAAAAGAAAGAAAGAAAGAAAGAAAGGAAAAGGAAAGAAAACATTTCCAGGATTTGAGGAGCAAAAAACCAACATATATTTTGAGAATTTTCAACAAAGAAGGGTATGTTAACCCTGAGAATAATCAGATACCAATGAACTAGGTAGTAACTATAGTACTGGTGGTGATATAAACCATCCATCTTTTTCACTCAGAGATCCTATAACAATAACAGTATAATGATAATAATAGCAATGATTTTCTTTCTCAAAAATGGGAAATAAAATAAAATATTTAAAATAAAATAACAAAAAGAAAAAAAAATTCAGTTTAGCCGATAAAAGAACTGAAGGAGAAGAGTTAAAATGGATTTAATTAACGATATATTTTAGGTTGGAAACATTCCTAATACTTCAACAAAACTGATCAGCAAGGAAATTCACTATTGAAATGACTAATGAAATACATGCATATGCATCTGTGTGCATGCGAGTATGTATGCATGTATGTATGTGCAGATGAATGGATGAATTCTTGGATAATGCTGCCATTTCGTTTCTGTTTATTTAATCACTTATGATTTGAACTATACATGTAAATAGAAAGAGAATGTCTTTTACATTGAAATGATGTAAATTTAAACATGGAAATTTTAATTAGCATAATGTAATTATTGACAGTAATAATAAAGCCACAAAAATGAACATCATTTAATTTTAAGAACAGTTTCAAAAAAAAAAAATAATTAAACAGTCTTTAATATTCAATATTATACTATATCTAAGACAAACTTCTGAGGTTTAAATTGTTCATCTCTGAGGGTTGAGTATATGGCTGGCATTGGACAGGAGAAGAATTTAATTGAAAGTGCATGTTTCCAGTATTAAAGGATTGGTCATGATATCATGGTTTGAGGCTGCAACAGATAATTATGAACAGTACAGCTGATCTGAAGAAGATTATGCTCCCATTTACCAAGAACCATTTTGGTCAGTCATGGATGTTTAAACATGACAACTTAAAGTATACCAGAGGAATAACCAAGCAATTCATGAAAAAAGTAATAAAATTCTAGTGCTACTGTGGCCAGCACAATCTCTGGACATAAGTCAACACAAATATGCAACAAAGTAGCTGAATGAACTGAATTATTATGCAGGCAACACATGGAATGAAGTTCAAGATTATGTGTTCGTCAAACTTATAAAAGATTCAATACCTTGTTGTCATAATTCTGTTTTAAGAAATTCTGGGTACCTACCCAAGTATTTATGTCATATGATTTCATTCTTTATCATTAATGAACACATTCCATTTTGTTGAGAAAAATGACATGCCTTAAATGTTCAATTATGTTTTGTCTTTCTTTTTTTTTTTATTTATTGTTGTCAATTCTGTCAAAAATTGCATTAGGCTAAATTTAAACTTCTATTGAAAAAAGTTGAAAATTCCTTTTCTATTCATATGAAGTTTGAATCATAATTGGCTAAATAAATGGAAATAATTAGCATTTAATCATCAGTACACTGCTATTGGTAGTGTCGGTGGCTGGCTGGGGAGGCATGTGTGTGTGCATACACTCTGCTCTGACCAATTGGGTAATTGTTTGAGCATGTAAATTATTTTACTGCAGTTCAGTTCTATTTTGTCAAAACCCAGACAGTTATGGCTATTCCCAGTGCTTGTGTATGTGTATCTATAAACATATATATTTACACACATCCATGTATGTGTTTATTTTTAAATAAAGTAAGTTTGACTTCTGTCTTCTTTCTAACTCCAAAATGGAGGACTGATATTTTAGCCATGTCATTTTGCAAGGAAGGGTTAAATCCATTGATGAAACTAGAAACAAGCACCGGTTAGCTTTAATCTAACAGACTTATGATGAAAGACATTCCACTCATAACCAAACTAACTCATTTTTCATACAGTGTATTCATGACTACATTACCAAATGTGTCTTTTTTTTCTTAATTTTTAAACAATAGTGTTGTGGTTTGAATGAGACTATATTAGTAGGCTGTGCAACTGCATAGCAGTAATTGTTTGTAATTCAGTAATAGATTTAAAAAAAAAATTTTTTTCATGAAATGATCTTTTTTCTAAATAAAGTCTTTTCTATAAAAAAAAAATCCTTTCTGGAAGCAACTTCCAGTTAAAATTTGAGGAATTATCTCATAATTTACGTTTTTACACATAAAGCACAGAGAAATATGAAAATATCCAAAAACCAAACAAGTTATTATTACAATGGACTGAACACGATTTTTACTTTTTTGATTCACAGCAGTATCTGATACTGTTGTAGATTGACAGAATTTGTATAGGATGGGACAAAATGCCTTTTGGCATTGAGTTAGATCTTTTTACTTTTTGACTTCAGATCCCACTGAGACAGATTTTACCTTAAATGGTTTGTAATATTTACTTAGGTTTCTTTACATTCTGAACTTAAATATTACCAGGTCAGACATTCATTGCCTTTCATACCTTTAGAGTTGGTAAAATAAGTGCAAGTAATGGATAAGGGACAACACAATTGAATAAACTCCATTACTCACTCTCTGTAATAATGTCCTTCAGCTATCAGAATATTAGAAGGTAAGAAATAAAATGATAACGACAAAACTAAAAATATAAAAAAATATTTAAATCATATTTTATCATTACAAAATATAATTTATAAATAAAATAAACATTTGAAGAAAAAATAATGTTGATTAAATCAAAAACTAAAAATAAATGAAGAGATTGATAAAATGTAATTTTATCAAGGAAGGTTGATAAGGTTATGTGTTTTTAATGATTAACCTTAAAGTTGTTGATAGAGAGATTCCATTTCTAAATCTACCAGTTGTTTATGTCTATATTATTGAAATTAGTTTGGAACTGCACTTTCCCCAATTCAAAAGAGAAAGCTCTCTCTCTCTCTCTCTCTCTGTATCTGTCCATCTATCTACCGAAATACCTTTTGCTATTTATATACAGAGTGACCGAGAGGATGTATGTTAATGTCTATGTGCATTAACATATCTCTGTCTAGTATCAATATGGTGTTGTATGTCCTTATGTAGATATTTGATTTTAAAATAAAATATAAAAAGAAAAACCTTTCAAAATTATAGCTTGCAATAATATGTTATTAACTCAAAAGGTTATATATATATTTTGATGTTATTACACACAAGTGGTGAAAAAAAAAAAAAAAAAAAAAAAAAGATAAAAAAAGTGACATTTCAAGCAAAACAGTTGACAGATACACACAAACACAGATTTGTTGAAATTAGTAAACTATCAAAATGGTAATATTCTTAGTCTTAACTGAATTTCCTGAATATATGTATTCTGTCAAAGAAACAAAAGAAAGAATTGATATGTTCATCACAGTTTAGGGAGACATTTTTAAGCATCCACTTCTGTTTTGATCTAATTTATCAATGACAGAAATCTCATCAAAGTCACTTGCTCTGCTAGAAATAATGCAGCTTAGTGCAGCTTAATAATGAACTATATATTATACAGTTTCAGGTATAGTTCCAACAATTTTGCCAAAATTTAAATTATATGCAACACCATGCAATGGATGTACCAAGAATTTTGTTATATAAAAGTACATTTAACAATTAATAATATTGATATGCATGAGAGATAGAGATATTTAGTCTAGCTGATTTATAGCATGGAAAGCGGACGTTAAACAATGATGATATAACCCCCAAATATATAATAAAAGCTGAGAACAATAACTCCATGATTAGGTTCAATAGCTAATTAACTCTGTCATTAGGTGGGAATATATATGCTTTTACAAGCATATATATATATATATATATATATATATATATAAACTTTAGCATTTTGATGTTTGTTTAATAACCACACTGTATGAAATTCCATATCGTTTTATATTGTTAAAATTTGCCAGATGTGTATCTGTGTTTATTGGTTGCTCTATACTACTTTTGAGAAAACATGTGGTACTACAATTTTACCGGGCGGCTAACAGATATACACTTGTAACTGGTTGCAGATGTAATGTGCTATGACTTACTCAAAACATTCAGTGTTATGTTATTATTATTTTGAAACAACACAAAAAATACATTAAGCAGTTCAACATGTATACACATACAGATGCAATACTTGAATACACAGTGTTATATACTGACTGGCTTATTGTGTGTTTTGGGTTTTAGAACACAGACCTTCATCCATGTTAACAGACTTAGGTTGAACAAGCCTAGACCTGTGTCCAAGTGGCATTCTATTAACCTAACTAATTACTACATTTTATTCAGAGCCTTCTTGATGCTTTCTCAGCAGCTTCTATGATATTTTCCATGGTGCTTCTTCTGCCCATTCCTGCTTAATATATCATAACCATTAAACTTGCTGTCTTACAAAGAAGGGCTGGTTAAACAGACTGCAAGTTATTCAATATAACTGTAGCTAATCATGATACTTTTAATGATTGATTCATCAATTTGCTTCAGAGGAAGGCTATATGCTTGTTTTACAATCCTCACCTTCCTTGTTAGGATATCCTATGCTGTACGCATAACCTTTATAAGACAACTTACTAGGACATTTTTGTGTTTGACAGAATAAAGGGCTGATCAAGGAACATACAGATATTTTAATTTTTTTCACCCTACTTTCTAGCCAGAAATTTTAAATAATAGCACTCATCGTTTACCAGTCACTTAAAAATAATTCTGTCTTCTTTTGTGTAGAAACATCAGAGGATTTCATTTCCAAAATGTTACCATTATATCATTTAGCAGATACAGAATCAGTTAATGAATCAATCTTTCCAGACTACTAACCCTAACAAAGGCTGTAGTGTCGTCTTTGTAGTACAAACAGTAACCATGAGATTTTCTCAATTCAAATTTCTCAAACACACAATATCAATAAGTAGTTTTAGAAGTTATTTACATATTAATTGACTAACTATTGTTATAGTTTCTAGCCTGGCCTATGAATAATTATTTTATTTTTATTATTTTGTTTTGTTTTTGTATTCAGTTAATGATTTTCATTCCACTTTATAAATACTTGAAACTTACTTTATTTTGTATGTTTTTTGTTAATTTTGAATTTTCCGATATTCATCTTGAAAATTTCTGACTTGCACTTTTTCTTTTGTCGTTAATATTTGTCAAACAGAAATTAACTCACATAAATTTACATTTTCTTGTATTTGATTAATTTTTTGGCAAAATTAACATTTCTTAAAGTTAGACTGCCACCATATGCAAATTGCTAAAAATTCTACCAAATTTATTATGAATATATATGACGTTGTTAAACAGAACTTGTAATACAAATGGACTTATGTAAATCATGTCTATAACAAGAATTTGTATTTCTCACCTTTTGCTATAACTTTGAACTAATCATTATGTAGGTGACTAAAAATATACACAGAATTACAAAACATACACAAAAATGTGTCTGTCTGTCTGTCTGTATGTATGTACGTATGTACATATGTATGTATGTATGTATGTATGTATGTGAGTGTGTATGTATAAACACAAGTAAAAAGAAATAGAATCTAGGGGGACAAGAGGCAGTCTATGCTGGCAGAAATTGGTATTTACTGGTAAAGTAAAAAGTTACATAAGTTCATATGCCATTGGCAAAAGAGTTTCCAATGGAAAATCTTCTCCCAATGGCATACAAACCAAAGAAACATTTTATCTGATCTTTCTCTCTCTCTCTGCACACACACACCGTTTGCCATTGAGTCATTGTTGAACAGCTGGATGCTCTTCCTGTCACTAATCTTAGCTGTTTTTCAAATAGAAGTTCATTTACTACACATGTCTTTAAAGATGTGAAGTGAGCAGAAAATATGCTGAGAGAAGAGACAAAAACCAACATTTGCACTCAGATTGCAACTTTCATAGAGTGCAAATGTAAACATGTGTACACACACTCACAAACAAACACACATGTATAGAACAGGGCTATAGTCTATATGGGCAGTAGGGAATGAATACATTGACCTTGTGTGTTCTGTGGAAATGCTATGCCTAGGGTAGTATATCTGGATTGTCAGCTACCAGTGGCTTAAAATTCATCCTTCCTGTTGATAGATAATGCAGGTTGGTAGAGTATGTGAAATCTCTCCTGGAGATAGAGTTGGCAATGAACCGATGTTGTTAAATATGTTATACTGCAGTCTGTCACCAATGTGGTGACAGAATCCTGTCAACATCCTATTTCTGTACATGGGCCTAAGAATGAAGAAAATAGCTGCTGTTACATCCACAGCATTAACACCAAGTGACCTGATCTGACCGGTAGAGGCCTAACATCTTAGAAGCTATCTTGAATTTGCTTCAAATCTCTCCCTCTTCTGGTATTTGATGAGATGGATGTGTCCTGTGTACACAAAACTAAGTCATATTGAGATGTATCAAACTGTTAACACACACACACACACACACACACACATTTTTTTTGAAGTTAAGCAACAAAAATTCAATAGGTTATAGCAGTACGTACGTTTCGTACAAGCTCCATTTATTCATGTAGTGAGAACACCACCGAAAATACAATGAAAATGTACTCCTCAGCTGCATAATGGAATTTCATTTTAGAAAGTCATTTTGAAGATGTTTGCAAAAAACAAGAGTAAGAGAAGAAAACACATCTCAACTATGCTGCTGTTTCACAGACAAGTCTGTTGCTTAACTTCAAATTTTATTCACCAAATCTCTTGATTTTGTTTTTGGTTTTTATCCTACCAAATTCTGGTGCCTCAAGCATTTTAAGTACCACGTTTAATCTTTTGATTAAATCTATATTATTATTCACACACACACACACACACACACACACATATATATATATATATATATATATATACAAATATATAAGACAAGGTATTAAAAAATGGTCATTACCTACTTTTCCTGTATTAGAACAATATTTGCACTAATAAAAAAAACGTATGTAGTGACCATTATTTACACCTTGTTTTATATATCACTCTGTGTGTAAAAACCAGTTTGTCTGGAGCCCAACCATGGATTTACAATATAAAATTGTGATGAGCTATGATCTAGGACCCTGCCATAAGAATACTTGTAGTTCTTCATTAATGTAAACAATATTGTTAACCTGGTATGTCAACAGACAGCTTATGAAGTATTTTACCCAGATTGATAATCCTTCACTAGTAGCTGTTTTTTTTAACACACACACACACACACATGCACGGGCACATACACACATACACACCAATTCATTGATGTAAAGGGATTTTGAGATTGGGTGTTTTGGCCTAGTTTGTGTCTCTTCAATCAAAGCTGCTCCTTATCCATGAATCTAATCAAATCAATTATAGAAATGAGCCAACAAATTAATTTCTGATTATCAATGAATCATGTGTGTTGTCAACACATATCGCCTGAAATAAAGTGTTCTTCAAAGGTGAAATACAACAGTGATTAACATATTCACGTGCAAATCTGCTGGAATATATTAAGAATGAATATGAACTTCATTGTTTTGATTTTCACTGTTCTATACACACATGATAATTATCAATCTGGCAGACAACAGCATACATGAACAAAGAGCTTGTTTGCCAAATTCTATAAACAAGAGCAACTGCTCTTGTTTAGTTTCATCGACCAAAGGAAATTTTGACTGATTGAAATACAGTTTAATAAGTACCAACACACAAAACTCTCGGCTCTTGAGTCACTTTGTTGCTTCAGCTAAATATTAATAAAAATATACACATACTCATATTTTGAGCTCTATTTTTCCTGTTTGCATTGCCATACCAACATATGTATTGGGTTGGCAAGAAAGTAATCTCTGCAAGGTAGCGAACTGGCAGAAACATTAACGCGACGTGCGAAATGCTTAGCGGTATTTCGTCTGCCACTACGTTCTGAGTTCAAATTCCGCTAAGGTCGACTTTGCCTTTTATCCTTTCGGGGTCAATTAAATAAGTACCAGTTACGCACTGGGGTCGATATTTTCGACTTAATCCATTTGTCTGTCCTTGTTTGTCACCTCTGTATGTAGCCCCTTGTGGGCAGTAAAGAAATAAGAAATAAACATTAATCAATTTATATTTTTCATTCTATTTGATGATCTTTTGCCATCTTTCTGGCAACCTCATGATTCCGTGCTCATAGAACTTCTGGTCCGTATCAACCAAAAGCTGGAGCAAGTGTAATTTCAGGTCATCATCATTATTGAAAGTTTTATCAATCAAAGAATTTTGCAAACTTTGAAATAAATGGTAATATAATGGTGCAAGGTCAGAGCTATATGTGACAACACTTCCCAACCAAGCTCCAATAGTTCTTCATGTGTTAGCAAAGATGTGTGTGTGGTCTAGCATTGTCATGGTGGAACACAGTTCCTTTATGATTTGCCAATTATGGCTGTTTTTCTTTGATTGCTTCCTCCAGTTTCATTAGTTGTTGACAGTAAACATATGAACTGATTTAGTTCCTTGGATGTAATCCTACCAAATTAACAGCATGACATTTTTTGATGAAATTCAGCTTTTGATGTGGTTTGTGCTGGTTCATTAGGCTTGAATCATGATATAATTGTAGACAATCCTTTTTTTCATCACCAGTGATGATTCATTTAAAAAAAAAGGTCGATTTCATTGTGTTCAAGATGCATATTGCAAATATTGATTCATTGAGTTAAATGATCTCTCAATTTATGTGGAAGCAAAATATTGAGCTTCTTGACAAGTCCAAGACATTTTAAGTGATTTGCAATTGTTGTGTGTGATACATTTAACCTCTCTGCAGTCTCTTGCACAATTATATAACAATCAGATTCAATTATGGCTTTGATTTAGTCATCATCAACTTCAGTAGGTCGACCAGAATGTTGGTCATCTTTGAGTGAAAAATCTCCAGAACAGAGTTTTTAAAACCATTTCTCACATGTGCATTTTGTTAAGCAATAAACTTCACACACCTCATTTTGAACCTTAGCAGCTTTCTTGCTTTATGGAAATAAAAAAGGCAAAATATGGTGAAAATGTTCGTTCTTACACTCCATGTTAAAATTGACACTGAACAGCTGTAAACAAAATTATGTGCAATTGGCTTCTAAAGTGAGCTAAAAGTAATGGCTGTCAAATGTCGAAAGGAAAAGTCATTCCAAAAAATTGTAACTCTACCTATTTGTGATAAACAAAATTACTTTCTTGCCAACCCAATATATGTGTGTTATTTCTTTACTACCCACAAGGGGCTACACACAGAAGGGACAAACAAGAACAGACAAACAGATTAAGTTGATTATATAGACCCCAGTGTGTAGCTGGTACTTATTTAATCGACCCCGAAAGGTTGAAAGGCAAAGTCAACCTTGGTGGGATTTGAACTCACAACGTAGCGGCAGACGAAATACTGCTAAGCATTTCACCCGGCGTGCTAACGTTTCTGCCAGCTCGCCTATGTGTGTGTGTGTATGTATGTGTGTGTATATATATATATATATATATATATATATATATATATATAAAGTACAGGCATGACTGTCTGGTTAACAAATTTGCTTTACAACCATGTGGAGCACTTACTTCATTCATCATCATCATCATCATCATCGTTTAACGTCCGCTTTCCATGCTGGCATGGGTTGGACGATTTGACTGAGGACTGGTGAAACCGGATGGCAACACCAGGCTCCAATCTAATTTGGCAGAGTTTCTACAGCTGGATGCCCTTCCTAACGCCAACCACTGAGAGAGTGTAGTGGGTGCTTTTACGTGTCACCTGCACGAGGGCCAGTCAGGCGGTACTGGCAACGGCCACGCTCAAAATGGTGTCTTTTATGTGCCACCCGCACAAGAGCCAGTCCAGCGGCACTGGCAACGATCTCGCTCGAAAATCCTATGAAGGCCAGTCAGGCGGTACTGGCATTGACTCCCAAAAAGATGAACAACAACATGCAGTTAAACAGGATTTAAACTCAGAATGCAGAGAGCCAGAAATGATACTGCATGGTATTGTATTCAAATCTCTAATGACTGTACTAGTTTCACACCATCCATCTATGCATGTATACAAACAGACATGCATGTTTACATATACATAGGAGCTACATCCAGCAGTGGGGCTCTGGTTCAGTTCTAGTGTTTTGAAGAGTGTGGAACTACTTCTTACTGTTCCTAGGTCTACTCTAACCAAGGCTTGTAACACCTGTCAGGTCCCCAGGTATGGGTTAATTAGCAGGGTATGGAATTGTCACTGGAAGAAGGTCTCTCACAGACACTGCCATGGACTTAGAATAGGTGAAGCCATTCAGCTCTTTAGTTGCTCATTTTAGGGTTTTACACAAACCGAGACACCAGTACCAACATCAATTCCTTTCCACTTCAGCCTTGATCCTGTATTCATATGGATATAGGGTGATGGTTAATGTTAGCAGCTGAGTCTTGCCGAACACTCTTTAGTTAAAGTAGTGAAAGCATCCAACAACACCAATATGTATATACATATAACAAAACGAGAGGGACAAACAATTAATGGCTGAGCAAGTAATACGGAAATGGACATATGAAAATGGATAAAAGTAATTCAAGATGAGAGCGTTAGTGGATGAACAAGGGATAAAAAACGAAATAAATAAATAGGGCCAGACAGAGACAACAGTATGGGTAATGCTAAGAGAGAAATCCTAAAGGATAAGGAACAGAAGGATAACAGACAAATACAGGTTGAAGTGGAAACTATATATATCAAATATAATTTAATATTTTTTATATATATATATATATATATATATAATGATGCTGGTGGTGATGATGATGATGATGATGATTTGGCGTTAGGAAGGGCATCCAGCTGTAGAAACTCTGCCAAATTAGATTGGAGCCTGGTGTAGCCATCCTGTTGCACCAGTCCTCAGTCAAATCGTCCAACCCATGCTAGCATGGAAAGCGGACGTTAAACGATGATGATGATGATGATGATGATGATGATGATGATGATATATCAACATCATTTTATATCTGCTCTTCTATGTTGACATAGGATGGATATATTGTTTTGAGTTAGTTTATTACAGCTGAATGCCCCTTTTAGTTGCTTCATATAGACACAGGGATATGATTTACCTATTCTGAGATACACACCTGCACACATACATATTTAAATAACAATATATATATGAGGGTGGAGGATACTAACAAGTAACTGGAAAACACCAAGCACTAAAAGGAAGCTCCTTTTAGTGCTTGGTGTGGTCATTCAGTCTACTGGAAACATCTCCTTGAAATCTAATTTGAAAATGAACCTACTGATTATACATATCTAAAATAAGACAGGCTGGTTTCATAATCACATGATTGTATGTTTGCCTGACAAAAGTTGACCAGGGGTTAAACAAGAAGTGATATAAATATAGTTCATTGATTTCAGACATTCATAATATCCAGTCATCATCATCATCATCGGCAGCAGCATTATAACCACTAACATTGTAGTCACTTTTGCAATCAATGATCATCACCACCAGCATGGATACATTCATTTTCACCATCTCCACTAAATCTTTAAACACTTCCATCATCAGTTTATAATCATATTACCCCAAGAAACCAGCAATATCACCATCTCAGACCTCATCAGTATCATCACAACTGTCCTCACCATGTTTGTTGCTGCTGTTGCTGCAACCACCACCTACATCAGCAACCAACACCACCATCACCATCATCTCTACCTTGCTATCATAACCATATTTATCCTATTACCATCATTGTAAATGTAAGCAACTACCACCACCACCACCACCACTGCTGCCACAACTGTATATATTATTATCATTGCCTCCACAGCATCAACAACAAGAAACAACAAAAGTCATGTGTGTATATAAAGAGTATTATACAATCAATAGGTGCAGTACACATTACACACCATAAGTGCATGTGATATGTGCATGTAAGGAGACCCACACAAATACTTATGGCAGCTTTAAATAAACAATCGAAAAAGAAATAAAATCTAATATAGCTATTTTACCAACATCCAAGATTTACATGTGCGTGTGCATTGTCCTTCAACTCATCAAATCTTGTCAAATTATTCGACCCATGCCAACATGAAAGACAGATGATGATGATAATGATGATGATGATGATGATGATATTTTTATGTGTGTGTGTGTATGTATGCCTCATCCACGACAGAAAATAACAATTTTAATATAAAAACAACAAGAACAGCAATAGTTTCTATGATGATAATGATGATGATGATGATGACGCTGATAAAAATAAAATTATATTAATGTAATAATTTTGTAATAGAATTGTATTTTTTTTAAAATCTATTAAACAATATGACTCATATTGAAGAGAATTCATGATTGCAGAAATTTGAATACGGTCAATCTTTTATTTTTAATATTTTTAACTTTACAATTTTCTTTTTCTTTCTTTTGTCATCTAATAAATGACCATTTAATTAAGCATGAAAATGGTATGGAATTAATCACTTTCACACCTGCTCCTACTCTTGTTCCACCCACCCTCCTCTGCCAGCATATCCTGAAATATTTACTAGGCTTGTGGTGGTATTTTTGTAGACATAAGAATTTCAACAATCACATGTGAAAACTATGTTTTACTATACTGAATGATAAACACAGACAGCAAAGCCAACAAATTTGGTGTAACTGAGTATAGATGTTTAAACTGACTCCAACATATGACTGCTACTTATTTCTTCAATGACTATGGTGGAATGAAAGACAACTAAAAACCTCGAAATGTAAAACTAATTATAACCAAGTTCCACAAAGAATTTTATCAATCACACTGCTGATTGTGTCTGTTGACTAACTCTTTTGTTGTGTATTATTAAGCATTGCCATGCTAACAATGGAGAGACTGTTTGGGTTCACTTGTGTTACAAAGAGAGCTTCTTAAACATACAACCATGCATGTGGATATAACTCTTTAGCATTCACATTACTCTGTCGAATATAATGCTTTTTAATCCTATCGTTTTGAATTAACCCTGCATTATCTCATGACTCTGAGATTTCAATGATGTAATTATTTTAGAATAACATTGTAGGATAGGTATGAGAGGACAGATCTGGCCTGTTTGGATATAAAACAGGAAGAATATTTAGGCTTGATATGGCCGATTTAAATGCTAACAGGATAAAGAAATGCATATGGAGTGTTGGTATCTAAAGCAGTTGGAATGGTTTATTCTTTATAAAGCACAGTGTTCCATGGAATCAGAAATGCAGTTTCACACTGAAGAGCACAATGAAATTCAAGAAATATAAATGGTGCAAGGCATTTTATCTGGTAGTTTACCATTTCAGTTATTCTAGCACTCTGACTTGTGCTTATAATAATAAAAATAAAAAAATCGACTGTTTATAAATTTTTTTCTAATTTTGCAATAAAATATAAAACTTTTTTTTATTTTTACTGGTTTTAGTCACAGTGGCCATGCTGGGGGAAACACCTACAAGTGTTCAAGCCCAGTTTTTGTGAAGTAGTACTTATCTGGGAGGACGACAGTCAAAGTCAACCAGCGCAAGATTTGAACAAAAGAATATAAACAAATAGTAACAATGTGTTTTGACTGAAACTACCCTTCACCAACATATGTTCAGAAGCTAATTAAATTTAAAGGGATATCACAAGGTGATGTATTGGTATGTTTGAAAGAGCTCAAAGAATTGAATTTCTTTTTCAACTTAAATCTAAAAAGTAAAATACCAGCAAGTGACGTCAAGGTTACTTTAGTTTAAGCCACAAAAAAAAAAAAAATATATAAAATAAAATGTAGACTAGACTCAGCTGAAAATAAATCAATGAAAAGAGAGGATTAAAAACGAAAATAGAAAAAAAAAAGGAAGTCTGAAAACAGAATCCTGTTACTGATAGGCTTCTCAAAACCAATAATTTTGATATGATGTAGCCATATTTAATATAAAACTCAAATGTGGTTTTAATCAAAGCTCCTGGCATATATTCACTCTAATAATATTTCATTAATAAAAAGGGAAGAAGAAAAAGGAGCATTAAATTTATTAGCTATAGCAGTTAAGTATTTAAATATGTGTTTCTGTATATGTATTATGTATCTACACACACACAAACACACTCATACAGAGGCACAGGCATTGGCTTCATAGCTAAGGAGTTTGTTTCTCAACCACACTGTTTTGGGTTCAGTATACTGTGTAGAACCTTGGGCAAGTGCCTTCACTTATAGCCTCAAAGTTGATCAAAGCTCTGTGAGTGGATTTGGTAGAAAGAAACTGAGTGAAGCCAGTCTAGTGTGTGTGTGTGTGTGTGTGTGTTTACTTTGTTCTCCGCTGTTAGCACCTCACTTATCTGCTATCACCCTTAATGTTTTCACATACCTACTGCCTCCCTTCTCCCAAGCCTCTCCTATAGTTGGCACTCCGTCGCTTACGACGTCGAGGGTTCCAGTTGATACGATCAATGGAACAGCCAGCTCGTGAAATTAACGTGCAAGTGGCTGAGCACTCCACAGACACGTGCACCCTTAACGTAGTTCTCGGGGATATTCAGCGTGACACAGTGTGACAAGGCTGACCCTTTGAATTACAGGCACAACAGAAACAGGAAGTAAGAGTGAGAGAAAGTTGTGGTGAAAGAGTACAGCAGGGTTCGCCACCATCCCCTACTGGAGCAACAACAACTGCATCCCTTCTCCCAAGCCTCTCCTATATATCACTCCATTATTTGCCTCAGTCACTTCCATCTTGCCCATCTTTCCAGTCCAAACCTCTGTACCACCCTAATATCCCTCGAGGGAATGTCCTGACACATCTTCACCACCATCTCTCTCTCTCAATATTACCCTTTTTATTTTACTCTCTCATTCACCTGTTCTTTTTATCAACCAAATATTTGTCTAATGTTTCAAACTTGCCCTTTGTCCAAAAATGAGGAAGAGGCATAAAATGATGATAGAGTTTTGGCTGTGCATGCGTACTAAGTTTTAACGTTTTAGCTTACTTCCACTGTTTACAGCAGTGCTTGGAAGTAACGTGTGTAGTGTGTGATTGTTGTATTGACCATGACAGAGAAAGCTGAGCAGAGAATCCGTATCAAATTTTGCCGAAAGCTTGGCCATACCTGCTCCAGAGGCCTAAACAAAATTTTCAAAAAGTTTTCAATGTTCTTGAAACAATCAAAATCTTGTGCAACTGAAACCCAAGTGTCTTTTGGGTCAGCTGAAAACAGATTTGGCACAAACTTGGCAGACACGCGTCTCATACCCAAATCTTCAGTGATAATGGACTGAACTGAACCGTAACTAATCTGCACATCATCTGATAACTCATGGATGGGGATTCGATGATTTCCCCTCACAGCTGCATGTGCATCTGCGATGTTTTTCTCAGTTCTGCTGGTTTCAGGTTTCCCACAACGTTCGTCAATATCGACATTTTTTCAACCATCTTGGAAATGTCTGTCCCACTTGTTCACTTGTGTGCGATTCATACACTTGTCCCCATACACTTTCTGCAACTTTGCGTAGGCCTCTGAGCAGGTATCACCATGACAACTTTCTCTGTCATGGTCAATGTGATGATCACACGCTACACACCTTCCTTCCAAGCACTGCTGTAATCAGCAGAAGTGAGCTAGAACATTAAAACTTAGTGTGCATGCACAGCAGAGGTCAAGGTCAATCTGTACCAAGCAGCTTTATTTTGTGTGCTTTAGCTTCATTACTATGGCAACAGTCCGGACACTTATTGATCACACCTCGTACATATATATATGTACTAGCTTGTGTAGAAAATACTTGTAATAAATACACTTGAAGGCATCAAAAAAACAAAAAGAAAACAAAAACAAAAAAAAACTTTTAATTAGATTGGAAAATTTAGGAACAGGCACAAAATTCAACATGAGGAAGTACATCAATATAAATACCTCTGCTATGGATGAAGTAAACTGATCTCAAGAAAACTATTTCAAGAATCTGAACCTTATGAAGTAGATGATTGATGTGTGTGTGTGTGCTACACACACATACATATCTTCATCATCATCATCGTCATCATCATCATCATCATCATCGTAATTTTACATCCACTTACCAGCTGGCATGAAATGGATGCATCATCACAATCTGAGTAAGTTCTTATATAGAGCTGTTGTTGTCCCCCTAGATAGGACAGATTAACACATCTCATTCATACACTCCAATTGAAAGGCTTTCTAGAAAATGGATACTCTCCCTAATGCTCATTCCTTTACAGTTTATCATGGCAGAGTGTGATGACAGAGAAGGACAGAAAATATGAAATATGACAGGAGAAACATTGATAGGCTGCTACATGATTGTTATTGGTAAGGAGACTGAATAGAAACACAGCACAATGGAGGAAAAGGGAATGCCGGCAGAGACACTGGTGAGAGAGAGGGGGGGGGGAGTAATATATGGCAATATAAAGTGATGGTGAGAAAGCAAGTGGTGATAAGTGAGTGATGAATGCGAATAAGAATGACATGGGACAAGAAATGGGATGAGTACTGAATATAAACCAATCCAATGTGGCATCCTTCATTATAAGATGTTGTAGTATAGAAGTGTTAGGGTTAGGCAGTAGGTAAAGATTAAACAGAGATAAGAGACTCAAATGTTGAGATAAAGTAAAATAAACTTTCAGTTCAAAATCAGACATTTCATTCTAAAAAATCTGATATAATATACCTGCATGTATATTTTTTCATATGTATATTGTTGTTCATGCTAGCATGTATTGGATGAAAGTTGTTGAGTTAGTTTACTATGGCCATATCTCCTCTCTGTTGCCAACTCTCAACTGTCTTTCAAAGAAGGTATTTTGTATTTCACTGGTCTTCACATGCATCAAAATAAATGAGTGGTGTGACATTTTGTTTACAACAAATGTCAACAGTCACTGGTTTCAGTCATGTGGTGACAATGTAAAGATATGTAGAAACACTCACATACACAGTGTGCACACACATGCACATGCAGGTACACTGAAACACACATGACAAGATTCTGTACAATTTATACCAACTAGATTTCACTCACAAGGAATTAGACACCCAAGACTGTACTAGGAGACTCTTTCTGAAGGTGTTACACAATAGGTTGGTATCTGAAACCATATGGCTACAAAGTGAACTTATATACATATGTGTGTGTGTGTCACATATGTCTGTCTATAAATATATAAACATCCATCCATCCATATATATATATATATATATATATATATGCACCCACACATAAAATAAACACTTCATTATATAAATAAAGAGTTCTCGGTTTATATGCACATGCATAAACCAATATATATATATATATATATATATATATATATATATATATATATTATTTTGCTTAAAAGAGTTCCAACACTGTCTGTTTTTTATGTTTTATTTATATTCCTGCAGAACTAATGTGGGGTATAGAATATGGAATATACAATATATAATATAATATACAATATATAATATAAAATAAAATAAAAATGGATGGCACCATGAAATAAAGTATTGAATGTAGATGAAATATTGAGTGTTCAATATAAAGGATCAAATATATAAATATATAAATATAAATATATATATATAAAGGCGACTCGAGTTTCAGGGCTATTTCCCTTCGTCATGGCCGGTATGACAGTCTTTAACAGACTGTAATAAGTTGGCTGGTTTTCTGTCTTTTATACCAATTCCTTTGGATGGCAGCAGTAGGTGTCTGGCTATTTTTAGAATTGATGTTAAATCTATTTTTAGACATGATGATATTTTAATTTATTGTTTTGTGTGGGTTGTAGGGATAAGATTTTTAAACCCCAGTAGGTGTTTGGCTGTTCTTAGAAATGATGCCAAATCTATTTATAGAAATGATGATATCTGAGAGATTTTTTGTGTTTTGGTTACAGGGATAAGATTTTTAAACCCCAAGTAAGATGGATTTAATCATTGTTTGTTAAGAGTGGGTTTGAATTTCTTAATAAAGTCCTTTTCTTTGCATTTTCTTTCAATTTCATTCCGGTTGTAAAGTTTATGGAATGGAAATATAATAAAAGTTTGATGACCACATGTTGCTAGATGGTTACTCAGTGGTATTTGGCGGACTTCTGGGTTTTTAATCTTTTGTCGATGTACCCGTGAGCGTTCCGATAGTGCATTACCTGTCTGGCCAACGTACAATTCTTCACAATTAGGGCATTTGATGCAGTAGATTAGATTTCTACTTTTGCAGTTCATGTTCGCATTGGTGAATATTTTCCCTGTTTTTGTGTTCATATATGGGCCGGTATGAATTGATTGGCATGTACCGCATCGGCTATCATTGCATTTGGATACAGTGAATGTTTGATTTTTGTTGCTGAGGTCAAACCTTGCCTTTGTTAATAGTTTTTTCAAGTTTTTAGGTTGTCTCTTACTGAGAGTTATATTTTGATCTGTAATGATATTTCTCAATTCCTTACTTTGTGCAAGGATCGGTAAGTTCGCTTTGGCGATATTAAAGATGTTCTGGTGGCATGGATTTTGTGTCACTATAAATGGAATGATCTTTTCCTGTTTGTCTTTTCTTTGCGGTGTCCTCAGTTGTTGTATGGGTATTTTCGAAGCCCGCTGAATACCATTTTCTATGAGTCGTGATGGGTATTTTTGCTTCACCAGAAATTCTTTCAGTTCCATCAGGCGTTGATTTCTGGTCTCTATATCCTCTACAATAGTATACTGCCTAGCCAGGAGAATATGTACTATTGTAGAGGATATAGAGACCAGAAATCAACGCCTGATGGAACTGAAAGAATTTCTGGTGAAGCAAAAATACCCATCACGACTCATAGAAAATGGTATTCAGCGGGCTTCGAAAATACCCATACAACAACTGAGGACACCGCAAAGAAAAGACAAACAGGAAAAGATCATTCCATTTATAGTGACACAAAATCCATGCCACCAGAACATCTTTAATATCGCCAAAGCGAACTTACCGATCCTTTCACAAAGTAAGGAATTGAGAAATATCATTACAGATCAAAATATAACTCTCAGTAAGAGACAACCTAAAAACTTGAAAAAACTATTAACAAAGGCAAAGTTTGACCTCAGCAACAAAAATCAAACATTCACTGTATCCAAATGCAATGATAGCCGATGCGGCACATGCCGATCAATCCATACCGGCCCATATATGAACACAAAAACAGGGAAAATATTCACCAATGCGAACATGAACTGCATAAGTAGAAATCTAATCTACTGCATCAAATGCCCTAATTGTGAAGAATTGTACGTTGGCCAGACAGGTAATGCACTATCGGAACGCTCACGGGTACATCGACAACAGATTAAAAACCCAGAAATCCGCCAAATACCACTGAGTAACCATCTAGCAACATGTGGTCATCAAACTTTTATTATATTTCCATTCCATAAACTTTACAACCGGAATGAAATTGAAAGAAAATGCAAAGAAAAGGACTTTATTAAGAAATTCAAACCCACTCTTAACAAACAATGATTAAATCCATCTTACTTGGGGTTTAAAAATCTTATCCCTGTAACCAAAACACAAAAAATCTCTCAGATATCATCATTTCTATAAATAGATTTGGCATCATTTCTAAGAACAGCCAAACACCTACTGGGGTTTAAAAATCTTATCCCTACAACCCACACAAAACAATAAATTAAAATATCATCATGTCTAAAAATAGATTTAACATCAATTCTAAAAATAGCCAGACACCTACTGCTGCCATCCAAAGGAATTGGTATAAAAGACAGAAAACCAGCCAACTTATTACAGTCTGTTAAAGACTGTCATACCGGCCATGACGAAGGGAAATAGCCCTGAAACTCGAGTCGCCTTTATATATATATATTTATATTTATATATTTATATATTTGATCCTTTATATTGAACACTCAATATTTCATCTACATTCAATACTTTATTTCATGGTGCCATCCATTTTTATTTTATTTTATATTATATATTGTATATTCCATATTCTATACCCCACATTAGTTCTGCAGGAATATAAATAAAACATAAAAAACAGACAGTGTTGGAACTCTTTTAAGCAAAATAATATATTCCTCTATACACAATCATACAAAAAAATCCACCTTTTTTTGTATTTATTTTTACTCGCATATATATATATATATATATATATATATATATACAGAGAGAGAGAGAGAGAGAGAGAGAGTCATTGAGAGTCAAATATCCATCTGAAGTGCACAGTGAGAATTTGACAAGTTGAGTAAGTGGGTATTACCAACAAATTTTACGGCTTCAAGAGAAGTCTGAATGGGAAGTTTGTACACCGATATGCAGGGCAATAATTATTAACATGTGACAGAGGTGTTAGGCATCTATCACTGTGTGAGCTGTTATTGAGTGAGATGATACAATGAGAGGAGGCATGAGGTAAGCTGAGTTGAAAGTGGCGCTGAAAAATGTCACAGATGGAAACCGCAGGTTACAATAAGACAACACTGCCAAGTTTGACAGCTGCAAAGATATTCAATAACCTACTGCACATAAAAGTGCATATTGTATACACATGCGTGTGACCTGCACTCAAACTGATATTATCTGTCATTTGTGTGTGCGCACTTGTGTGTGTGTGTGTGTGTGTGTGTGTGTGTGTGTGTGTGTGTGTCTATCCATGGTGAAACAGGAAGAAACTAGTCAAAACATGTCCTGGAGTGTCAATTATTTCACTTACTGAAAGATGAAAATTTGTGTCAGTCCTAGTTTCATACTTAGCCTTTTAGAAGCACAAAATTCAGAGTATTAACAGAGTTAATGAATGTCTGTGAGTGTATATGTATATATCATGAATGAATACACTTTTCTCTTTCTCTCTCTCTCTCTCATATATATATGTGTGTGTGTGTGTGTGGCTTTATTCTTAAACAAGAATATTGTAGACAGTGAGTTTGAAGTTTTGGTCAGTTAAGCCACCGCTGGACTGGCAATGGTTTAACTGGTCGAAACTTCGAAGTGACTTAATAATACCCTTGGTTGAAAATAAACTTGTATTCTACAAAAGTATGCAGTAATCCCTAGATTAATGTGAAATTGTTTTCCTTATAACATAAAAACAAATATTAATATAAATATATATATCTTCTATATAAGGAATGAAAGTAGATTATATGAAACTTGTGTATATACATGGTAGTGAAATATGGGCAGTGACTGCAGAGGACATGTGAGGACTTGAAGGAAATGAAATTAGTATGTTCCAGTATTCTGCTGAATGTGCATGCACAACATAGTGTAAATGTGTTAAGAGAAAAATTAGGTATAAGAGGCATCAGAAGTAGTTTACAAGAGAAAAGTCTGTGATGCATATGGGTGAAGACAATTGCATACAGAAGTGGCATTCTCTAAAGTGGAGGGAGCCTTTGAAAGAAGAAGACCCAGAATGAAGTGGGACAATGTGGTGGAAAATGATATTCAGATGTTAAGCCTCACAGAAGAGATGACAAATGACCAAAGACCAAGATGACAGGCAATTTGCTGTTTTGAGAAGACCTGTCCAACTAAGTAAAATCACAGCAATAGAGGCATACACACTCACACATACATACATATAACAGCCTTCATTCAGTTTTGATCTACTAAATCCATCATCAAGGTTTGCCAAGTATGCACATGACACAGTGTTGTGAAATAAACAAACTTTTAAATCAGTTCATGTATGTTTGTAACGTACCTGATCTGCTAAAAGGCCATTTTAACTGATTTGCCATGGAGAAAATTCCTTCAGGCAACAGGTATTAAAACACCAACAGTGCACTGATAAATGTTACTTATCCATCTATCCATCAATCCATATGCCCAAAATCCACCTACATTCCAAACACACACACACATATATAGGTACAAGTATAGCTGTGTGGTGAAAAACTTTGCTTCATGACCATATGGTTTCAGGTTCAGTCTCACTGCATGGCACCTTATAATTTATTTAAGCTTGGGAGCTGATTGCACACAGTTTCTAGAACAGTTTCTAAAGTCCTCTCACAGTTGTCTCTCTTTTGTCGTATCCAGTACTAATGATAGCCAAGTAGCTACAAGTGTATTTGCTGTACATGCACAATGACATTGCAAGTCCAATGGAGCATACTAGTTTCATTGCTCTCTAGTCTTTCTATGCCCTCTGCATCTAGGGCCCACATCTGAAAACTGCCCAGCATTACAGTGCATACACAAATATCACACAATCTTCCTTTCATTCACAGAGAGAGAGAGAGAGAGAGAGAGAGAGAGAGAGAGAGAGAGAAAGAGAAAGAAAGATAGATAGATAGATAGAGAGAGAGAGAGAGAGAGAGAAAGATAGATAGATAGATAGAGAGAGAGAGAGAGAGAGAGAGAGAGAGAGAGAGAGAGAGAGAGAGAGAGAGAGAGAGCTTTTGTTGCCAATAGAGGTAAAAGCTATCTGTGTTTTCTTCATGCAATTCTGTTTTTTGAATTAATTATATATATACACATGCACAACACACACATATGCATATAAGTGAAATAATCAATTTGTGCCTGTATTATATCCATTCATAATATATCTGTTCATTCGGTTATTACTAAATGACTGTGGAGGTCATAATGTAATATGCATTATATAGTGGACATGATTATATCATTGTTCAGATTCTTGTATTCATGCTTGATATCTGATTTGTCACCCACATGTTGTGGAAACATTTGTAAACAATGGAATAAGTTTAATTACAGTAACTCTCTTCTTCACTTATATATACATATATATTATATGTTTAAATGCATATGTACAGGGTGCAATGGGTAAATTGTCACCATTTTATATTTTTAATTTCAGGCATGTACATTGTTTGTTTTTGATTTTGTCGACTACACAGTAGGGTCAGCTGGGCACCATCTGTAAGAAAACCAACATCATGACGCAATTCATTCTGTCAGAAATTTGCAACCGACAAGCTGTACTGCTTGGCATTCAAGCTGAAGCTCCAATACGAACATTTCAGAGTGTTTGGGTGTCAATCTGAGGACAGTGCAATCTAAGAACATGTACTGTGATAAAAATCAAACATTCAGTTAACATCATGGTGTTTGGAGTGATCACTAATGATGACAACGTTATGCCTCAATTCATCTTCCTATACACCATGCTACACTAGCAGGAGTACCCAGTCATGGCTGTCAGACAATTTCTGTGACTACATCACCCCTAACATCTGGCCACCTAACTCCCCAGACTGCAACCCTAGTTGAGCGAGAGACCAACAAAACTCCTTGTAACACCAAAGATGAACTGAAGGCAAGGATTATGGCAGCATTCACCAGCTTAAACAAGGAAACCATCCAGGAGAGTTGCAGGAGATTTTGAAATTGTCTGGAGGTCGTGGTTGAAGCCAATGGTGATTTTATTAAATAAATTTTCTCTTTAGTATTTCAAGATATTTTTATGTAATTTTGGTAAATATATCTACTAAAATGAGACGTCAGTGTTATTTTCATTTTTGCATAATCTTGACAACAATTTATTCACCGCACCCTGATGTAGATGTGTGTGTGTATATATATATATATATATATATATATATATATATATATATACACATACACACACACACATATATGTACACATAGATAGTTGAATAAACAAAAAGATAAATAGACACTGAGACACTCGATTACATGCAGAGGTGAGCAAACATGTATAAAAAGTTACAGAAATTTATATTAATGTTATGGTTTAAAGTCATAAGTGTTCGTATCAAAAATGATTGTTTCTTTCCAGCAGGCAGTCTTGTCTTTTATATTTTATTTATTATTTTTCTCAGCAAAGAAGGTATTTAATTAAATTTTCAGTTTCAACAACGAAGTCATAAGCAGCCAACTTGAATTATATAATACCTTTTCCCTTTGTTTACAATATATATATATACACACACACACATATATATATATATATATATATATATATATATATATATATATATATATATATATATGTATGTATGTATGTATTTTAAATCATCCACTTTCTAAAAGTGTTTTTTCTTTTCAGCCTGAGGTATGCCAAGCAATCTTGTTATTTTTGAAATGCTTTGAAGACACCATAAGATCATTAGTAAGATTTATAAAATTAATACATAATAGGTGTACAATGCCTCTGAAACTGTTTTTTAAGAACTGGTTTCATGAGCTAAATTTGATGAGTGATAAATTCCCACCAAGATAAAACAATAATTGAATATGGATAATATTTCCCAAAGAGTCTGTAAACTGAAGCAGGCAAAATGAAAACTACTATGATAAATTGTGATTGTTATTAGTTAGGAGTTAAGCCAAGTTCACTTTACTTGAATAAAGATATTATAACAAAGGCTACTGCTTAAAGTATGGTACACACAAGATATTTTATTGATGTTTTAAAGCTAAACCTGTCCTATTCATTTGTAGTGCAAGCTACCCTTACATACAAGTCTCATAATAACATTGATTTCCTCTCTACCTACCTTTACTGCATTTTAAATACAGTAGAGAACTGCTAAAGGAGCCATTTTATGGCTTATACTGATATACTTAACTTATACTATATAGATGTATACTTAACTTATACTATATAGATGTATACTTAACTTATACTAACTACACTGGCAGTCAGTATAGTATATTGCTACTATTATTAAGTTCCATGTCTATTCTGATCCAGCAGACATTTGAAATACCTTCAGAAAGTCTTTCTAAAACTATACTATCCAGTGTGTGCTTTCTTCTTTAAGCTTGTAGTGTATGATTTGAAGGATATTTAGCTGCTAGTTTTAACAGGTTGGGCAACCACTCAGAAGGTTCCTCATGGGAAGAGGCATAATACATCAGATATGTATGGCACCTCTTCCTATATGCAACCTACTATCAAGAGGTGAAATGTCCCAGAGTTCAAATCAGGAATCTCACTGAGTTTCCGAGTGAAAGAACTTTATTCTACAATGTATCAGTTCACCTAACTTTTAAGAACTGATAGCAGTTCATTTTGGTATTTGTCTCTTGTCTACTATGTATTAGGAAAACAGTTTAATTCTCATAAAGGAATGAATTTGCCTTGGATGTTAATATAACTATCAGCGAATCACTGGGCTTCATTCAGTCAATACTGACCTGAAATCCACCGAGGTCGACTTTGCCTTTCATCCTTTCAGGGTCGATAAATTAAGAACCAATTGACTGCCCCCCCCACTCCCCCAAAATTTCAGGTCTTGTGCCTAGAGCAGAAAAGAATACTGACCTGAAATGTTAGCATAAAAATACCAATAATGATATATAAGACTTAGTCCACTGTTTGATTTAACACCATAACCTGGTTTGGAAACCTTTAGAAGAGTATGCTCTGCAGTAAGCATTCAGAGCACATCTGAAAGTAGCTTGCTATCATCTTGATGCATTTCCTACTGCATATTCTATTCAGTAGAGTCAGTTTTTTTTTTTTTTTTGTTTTAGAGGAAGTGTTAACAGGTGGCTGCTTGCTGTCAGATAAGATAAGTACTTGACTTCTTGCATAAGAATGTTCTCTTTATTGGCATGCTTACATGTGACCACTGACATTTAGATGGACTACATACAGGGATTAAAGTAGTGATTAGTAGTAACTGTAGAACCAGATTCTCATCTCATCTTTTTTCACCAATTCATAAGTCATAGTTACACTTCTTCCTTTGACTAAACCACAAGAAAAAACAAAAACAAATGACCCCCAGTACTAGATTGGTACTTGTTTTATCATTTTATTAAGTATGGAATGATAAAAGCCGAAGTTTGCATCAGTGATATTTGATCTCAAAATGTAACAATATCTGCAAAAAGAAACATTAACTAAAGATGAAAAAAAATTACTTACCCAGTTTGTAACAGCCTGAAGAGATTCCTGGACAGAAATACCAGCAAATGAACTGGAAGAAAAAATATTGAATCATCATAAAGAGAAATAACTGACAGAAATATTGCAATGAGTTTTGATATTAATAAAAATGAAGGAGAAAATAAATTCTTGTGTTTATATATATGTACATGAGGAATAGGGACAGATCAGATTCTACATGCATTTGACCCTGTACAACCAGTCTCATGGTCCCCAATTTAACTGAGTGAGGAGCATGTGTAAAGGATGAGAAGTATCTCACATAAAACAAAATGCCTACCAGATTATCTGAGTACTGAGATTCACTCTGATGAGGCAGAAACTTAAGCAGTGTTTCTATTTATGCACCTTCACCCACACTCCAGACTTTATTTTAGTTGAATTTATATCTATATTAAGAGAGGGGGTGGGGGAGATACACATATACATACAGTTTTTAAATATGTATCCATTTAATAGTTTGCATATATCTTTGTGTTTCTGTGTAAACATTTGTTGCTATTTTCTTATACTCTTTCTCTCTCAGTTCAAATTCTTATCAGGGTGTCAACCAGATGTTGGTTCATTCCCACTGGTTTTCTCTAGAAGTTAGTGAGGTGAATAAACCCATTGATTGACAACACTTTTCATAAGAAGACAAGTCAGTGACACTATTATTTGTCAACAAAGAAACAACTAAGGGTACATACACACATGCACACATACAGGTTCATATACATATACACAGGTATAAGTATATGTATACATACACATGTATGAACACACATCTATGCATGGAAACACGCATGAACATAAATATAATAACAAGTTAAATGCACAAATTAAGATTTTAAATGTGTAACTTATAAGACATGAGTACCTAGTCAAGGACAAAATAAAATAAACTAGTGGTCCCATGGGACAAGTACCTTGTATCCATCATGCGACATACCAACTAAGAACCTGTTTACTTTTTCTGCTCTAGATTCATGTGCATAAATAACTTTCATAATTTACATATGCACACACACACACACTCTCACACACACACACTCTCTCACACACACACACACACACAAACGAATGTGTGTATGCATAAATGAGTATATGTGTGTGTGTGTGTTTGTGCACACAACACACGTTTATACATATTATGAGTGTGTATATGCATGTGTGTATACAGACACATATATAATTCATTTTGTTGTTCATATTCACATCTGTTTTTTTCAAGCTAGCATGGGTTAGATACAGAATGTGTTATTAAGGCATCTTTCTGTCACTAAGCCTTCCCTTTTTTTCCAAGGGATCTCATATTTCATACAACTTTGAAAAATGCAAGGCCAGTGGATGATTTGTTGGCAGGAGAAATAATAACTGTATCACCACTTGCTGCTCATAATACTTCAAAATATATAAACACATACTCGAGGTATTTCGTGTTGCAAGACAGTGTAGGAGAGAGAATAGTGATGTTGTAGGAGAGAAATGTGTTCGCATGGATGATGGTACGCTTGCATTAAATGAGAATGCAAAGAAAGAGGTCTGGAGATGCCACTACGATAGATTGCTTAATAAAGAGAATGAATGGGAGAAAGAGAGCCTGCCGTATGTCGACCCAATAGAGGGACCAGCTATCCGAGTTGATAGTACCAGGGTAGATAAAGCAATTAAGAGTATGAAGACCGGGAAAGCCCCCGGCCCATCAGGAATCACTGCAGAGATGCTCAAAATATCTGGCAGTGTTGGCTATAGCCTAGTCACCCATATTACGAACCAGGTGATACACGAAGGAGTCATACCCAATGACTGGTGTAGCAGCATCATAGTCAACTGCTACAAAGGTAAAGGTGACGCTTTAG
The DNA here is from genome assembly GCF_046866305.1 of Octopus bimaculoides. Classification (NCBI taxonomy): domain Eukaryota; kingdom Metazoa; phylum Mollusca; class Cephalopoda; order Octopoda; family Octopodidae; genus Octopus; species Octopus bimaculoides. The sequence continues at coordinate 177,582,255 of NC_142929.1, forward strand.
ATACAAATAATTACAGAGGCATCAAGCTGTTAGATCAGGTTATGAAAGTTACAGAGAGGGTCATAGCCCAACTAATTAGGGAGCGAATCAATTTAGATGAGATGCAGTTTGGGTTCGTGCCAGGTAAAAGCACTACTGATGCCTTATTTCTAATGAGACAGTTGCAGGAGAAATACCTAGCTAAGGATAAACCTCTGTACCTGGCTTTCGTTGACATGGAGAAAGCCTTTGACAGGGTCCCCCGATCCCTTATCTGGTGGTCAATGAGGAAACTTGGGATAGAAGAATGGTTAGTGAGAGCTGTGCGAGCCATGTACAGAGATGCTGCCAGTAAGGTGAGGGTTGGAAATGAGTACAGCAATGAATTCCGGGTAGAGGTAGGGGTCCACCAAGGTTCCGTCCTCAGCCCCCTCTTATTTACCATAGTCCTCCAGGCAATCACAGAGGAGTTCAAGACAGGTTGCCCCTGGGAGCTCCTCTATGCTGATGACCTTGCCCTAATTGCGGAGTCACTATCAGAACTAGAGGAGAAGTTTCAGGTGTGGAAGCAAGGTCTAGAATTGAAGGGCCTTAGAGTCAACCTAGCTAAAACCAAAATCCTAATAAGTAGGAAGGTAGATAAAACACAAACCCCTTCAGGTAGATGGCCCTGCTCAGTATGTAGAAAAGGAGTAGGTAGTAACTCTATAAGATGTACCCGGTGCAAGCTATGGACACATAAGAGGTGCAGCAACATCAAAGGCAGGTTAACTAGCAAGTTAGTTTTTGTTTGTGGCAGATGTTCAGGTGCAATAAAGACTGCAAACAAACAGGAAACAACTTCTATCTCATTCCAGGGTGAAAAACTAGAGGTAGTCGATAGCTTCCGCTATCTGGGCGACCAAGTTAGTAGTGGGGGTGGGTGCACTGAAAGTGTAGCTGCTAGAATAAGAATAGCCTGGGCAAAGTTTAGAGAGCTCTTACCCCTGCTGGCGACAAAGGGACTCTCACTCAGAGTAAAAGGCAGACTGTATGACGCATGCGTACGAACAACCATGCTACATGGCAGTGAAACATGGGCTGTAACTGCTGAGGACATACGTAAGCTCGCAAGGAATGAAGCCAGTATGCTCCGTTGGATGTGTAATGTCAATGTGAATACCCGTCAGAGTGTAAGTATCTTGAGAGAAAAGCTGAACATTAGAAGCATCAGTTGTGGCGTGCAAGAGAGACGATTGCGCTGGTATGGACATGTGGTGAGAATGGAGGAGGATAGCTGCGTGAAAAAGTGCCACACCCTAACAGTTGAGGGAACCCGTGGAAGAGGTAGGCCCAGGAAGACCTGGGCTGAGGTGGTGAGGCAAGACCTTCGTACATTGGGCCTCACCGAGGCGATAACTACTGACCGAGACCTTTGGAAATGTGCTGTGCGTGAGAAGACCCGGCAAGCCAAGTAAGATCGTTGCCAGTGCCCCTGGACTGGTTCTTGTGTGGGTGGCACATGAGATGCACCATTTTGAGCGTGGCCGTTGCCAGTACCGCCTGACTGGCTCCTGTAGGATTTTCGAGCGAGATCGTTGCCAGTGCCCCTGGACTGGCTTGTGCGGGTGGCACATAAAAGACACCATTTCGAGCGTGGCCGTTTTCGTGCAGGTGACACGTAAAAGCACCCACTACACTCTCTGAGTGGTTGGCGTTAGGAAGGGCATCCAGCTGTAGAAACTCTGCCAAATCAGACTGGAGCCTGGTGTTGCCATCCGGTTTCACCAGTCCTCAGTCAAATCGTCCAACCCATGCTAGCATGGAAAGCGGACGTTAAACGATGATGATGATGATGATGACACACATACCGCACACATATATATGACAGGCTTCTTTCAGTGTCCATCTAATAAAACTACTCATATATGTTAACAAACATATATTGATACATACTGTATGTGTCTGTATATATATATGCAGTGAGATCAAATAGCTCCCAGACTAGTTATGTTTAATAAAAAATAAACTTATTTACCTATGCTTTAATATTATCTCCTTTAGAATAGTTACTTTGCGCAGAAGACCATGGTGTTATCTCTATTGATAATCTGTGATGACATTTTAACAGAAGTATGAACAATGCTCTTGGGATATTTATATGACTGTTGGAAAACCCCATAGATTATTAACAGACCATGACACTAATACCACTGGTAATGGAGCACAAACATTTAAACATGTAAAGTGAATAGGAAGCGCATCCACCAATGGGTATATGCTAAACATGAAGTATACAAGCGAGATATTGTCCCCAAACACACACAAAATCAGTGACTCAAATAACTGGCTCAGACTGTGATGACACAACCAACAATATGGAAACTCAGATGTAAAATTGCTAATTATGGTGACATTGCTAATACTACTAGAATCTTCAAAGACCATTGAAAATAACAATACATATAAGATGCTAATGTTTGTGTAAGGCAGTTATGTTTTTATTGTCTGATATTTATTCAATATTCCTGTATGTGAAACTCTGAGTTGGAGAGTTCTTATTTCATAGAGGTAAACACATAAATATATATGTATACACACACCTCTTAACCACTATTGTCTTTAGGACTACTCTGAGTAGTAACATCAGTCAAGGCTCCAGCTATGGATTTACTAGCATGTGAACCACTGTGATTGAAGGACCCCCTAGTTCTTGTAAGAACCCCATTCTTATAAGAAGGTAAACTATGAGAAAGCTCTAATTGTCTGTTTTGGCATGGTTGACTAGATAATGGAAACTACTATTCCTAAGGATCCCCCCAGACATATGAGGGAGTGTATTTTCTGTACATTCCAACTGTTTATTATTGTACCTGCAAATCTGCCACACACACACATCATATAATTTGTATACTATATAGAGAGCAATGTAATTATTCTCATACACCTATTGTCCAATAAGCAGCACTAGCTGGTTAATTCTGACAAACTGCATGTATTTAGAAGTTACCTCAGAGACCATACATGGTCCTGACTATACCAAAGCAGAATGAAACCTAACAAACTTGTCAAGCACATGCTTTTTCTTGGATTTTTAATGTTTATATTTACCCACTGAATTCATTTACTCTTGTGAATCTTATGTAGTTTTTGTCTAATTTTTGACTGTGTTTCTAAAAATCACAAAATAGTGCCATGTTCCATCTTCTCTATACATCTGGAGACATTGAGAATAGATAGGAACTGTTGAAGAACTTCTGTATAAACTCTCATTGTTAGCTAAATTTGATCAAACATCATTACACCAAAGGTACCCCTTGAGGTAATGCACTTTTCTCCCTAATCATCTGATCTTTATTGAGAAATATAAAATTCCAAGTTTAAGGCTTAAAACATCTACTCTCACTTGTAGGGAGTTTGTTGATGGAAATTTGGCCTCTACTGTAAGCAAGTTATGCAAATATGGAGAATCTCCAGAATGACTTTTCTGAAAAGGCTGAGTGCAATTTGATGATTGTACTTGGTAGATAATGTTAAACAACAACACGGTATCAGAGCCAACAACTCTGGAAACTGGTTAGATATTCAAGTAATTACATCAACTGATACACATTAAACTATATAAATATGAAAATACGATAAAACATACACTGAGAATAATTACAGTCTAAAAATAAGTGACACATCTTTGACTAAAAGCAGAATTAGCAACTTATTATCATTATCTATTTTTCTCACCAGATACTGCAAATTAGGTATTGTTTAGCTTCAGGTCAGCCCTACTGAACAGTCAACACAATCATTCACATCCCTGTTTTTTCTTCTTCCACAGTGTATCTAGTACAACTTTATTCAATGTCTTTTAAGAAAGATTTGGCTATTATTTCTAGAAGGTTAAGTGACTAAGTAGGGACCACTCTTGTTGGTTTGAGAGTAGGGAATTCTTGGAATAGAACATTTGAAATTCAATATCCAGCCAGGACAAACTTTGCTTTTTGTCAAGAAAAATATTAAGCATGGACTAAGGCTGATTTAATTGATCAAAACCCTTCTTCAATAAATATGTGGTCTTCTGTCAGTGAGAGGAATCAACATCATCACTGCCATCGTCATCATCAGCCAATACCAATATTAGTGAAGTTGATGTTATCACAAGCAGTATCTAATGCACCATAACTTTCATTAAGTATCAAAAATAATGATGACAAGCCTCCTTCATCTACACAGCTTTTAGTTTCTTCTTAAAAAGCAACACTTTTAGTTCCTATTAAGATGATCACAAAGATGAGAATAATGATGATGGTAGTGATAATGATGTCAAACTGTTGCAATTATTATCATCTCATAATTATTTATAATCACTGCTTCTGCCCTTGTCAATGTTATCACCAAATTTAAAATCATTATACTCATTGTTGCAATCATCATTTACAAAATTGCTTACAATGTTCAGGCTAGGCTTCAATGTACAGCTGCGTCTGTTCTGTGACCAGACTAATTAGTTACTACATTTCTATATTTAAGAGATGAGGAATTATGTACATTATTTACATTTGACAGATATTTTTCTTCATCTTGTTTGCCATTAATACAACGTTTCGGCTGATGTACCCTCCAAACCTTCGACAGGTGTCTTGGGGAAATTTCGAACCTGGGTTCTCATTCCTAAGGTGTTGTTCGATGTTATTGTTATTATTATTATTATTATTATTATTATTATTCAGGTCACTGCCTGGAATTGAACTTGGAATCTTGGGGTTAGTATGCTCACGGGCATATAGGGTAGTGGTTAAAAGCGCAGGCTACTAACCCCAAGATTCCGAGTTCGATTCCAGGCAGTGACCTGAATAATAATAATAATAATAATAATAATAATAACATTAAACAATACCTTAGGAATGAGAACCCAAGTTCGAAATTTCCCCCAAGACACCTGATGAAGGCTGGAGGATATATCAGCTGAAACGTTGTGTTAATGACAAACAAGATGAGGAAAAATATCATGTCAAATGTAAATAATTAGTTACTAATGATGATATTTTGAATTACATAATCAGTCTGTCAAAGGTTTGTCTCTCACACCTGTATGTACTGACTCTTGAACCACTGAATGGTAACCCATCCAAAATGGGATGAAGGAGAAGTGTAATTAGCATATGCAGATGATGTCAGCATAACAGTGTCAAACATCATAGAAATTAAGGTAGTTAGCACAATTCTATATGAATATGAGGTAATGAATGAAGCAAAAATTAAGCTCGAGAATTTTCTGAGTTGCAGCCTATCCCAGAGAGTGTTTTGAGCTGTATGATCAATAAGCTACTTACATTGCTAGAAGTCTAGATAACTCAAAGGTTCAGGGTAGATAGGAACTAGAATGAAATGATAAGCAAGATGGCCAGTCTCACTCAGAAATAAGCTGAGAGGAAGTCATTGCTGCAAGGTTGGTAATAGGTAGAAAGCACATAATCACTTTTGTCATATATTATCACCTGAATGTTGTACCTTGCACCAGGTTGTGCCTGATCAGATTGGAACATCAGCTCTTTTACTTCTTGTGAAAGGGAAGCATTCCATTAGCCTGGTAGTCAATGTGGCACCAATACCCTATACACAGAGACTGCAGCAATTGCAGAAACTTCTGGGCACTGAGCACAAGCAGTTGTCTTTGGTTAGGTATGCTATCACAGTTTATCCCTTTGACAGAGCTGCGTCCTGTGTCAAATGACACCAAATTGGCATCTGGAATGCTGTAATGATTTAAGTTCAAATTCTACCAAGGTCAACTTTATCTTTAGGGGGTTGATAAAATAAGTACCCTTTAGGGGTTGAAAAAATGAGTACCAGTTGAGCACTGAGATCAATGAAATCGACTTCTCCCCCCTCAAAATTGCTGGCCCTGTGCCAAAATAAGGCATTTGTTATTATTATAATTATTATTATTATTATTATTATTATTATTATTAATAATAATAATAATAATAATAATAATAATAATAATAATAATAATAATAATGATAATAATAATAATAATCAAATTAGGAAGCTGTTTCACTGTAGAAAGAAGATGGCCACCAAAAACATGATTTAGATTCGAAGTTGTTTTCAATTCATCTACAAAAGGATCAGCAGCATAAACAACAATAGTGACAACAACAACAACAACAACAACAAAGAAACTAAAGAGATACTTAAGCTGGACCTGACCTTTTCTCTTAGAATGTTAAACACTATGTTTTCAGTTTGAAATATCTGAAATCTAAATTTCAAAATCCACTTACTACTACATTTGAACAGTAATGGTGGAAGGAAGTGGTAGAGAGGAGAGTGAGACAGACACACACATCATAAATGGCAGCAGCTCAGTGATGGTGAAGTGTTAGAAATGATTCCATGTCAAGCTAGATGACAAGGATAGAGAAAATGTAAGTTCTACCTTGTTTTCAAAAGAGAATACAGATGTCTTGTAGCTGACACACTATCAGAAGAACGGTAATTCTGCAGCATCAGTTTTCTTCGGTATACAAACTTAACTAAATGATGTTTGCTTATTTAGACCATACTCTTTTCTCTCTTTTACTCGTTTCAGTCATTTGACTGTGGCCATGCTGGAGCACCGCCTTTAGTCGAGTAAATCAACCCCAGGACTTATTCTTTGTAAGCCTAGTACTTATTCTATCGGTCTCTTTTTGCCGAACTGCTAAGTTACGGGGACGTAAACACACCAGCATCGGTTGTCAAGCGATGTTGGGGGGACAAACACAAACACACAACATACATATATATATATATATATATACATATATACGACAGGCTTCTTTCAGTTTCTGTCTACCAAATACACTCACAAGGCTTTGGTCGGCCCGAGGCTATAGTAGAAGACACTTGCCCAAGGTGCCACGCAGTGGGAATGAACCCAGAACCATGTGGTTGGTAAGCAAGCTACTTACCACACAGTCATTCCTGCGCCTATACCATAACTAGTTTTCTCAAATTAATTTTGTATCTATAGAAAAAACTGGTTAATATTGGTTTCAAATTTTGGCACAAGGCCAGCAATTTCGGGGGAGGGGTAAGTCGATTACATTGACCCCAGTACTCAACTGGTACTTAGTTTATTGGTCCCAAAAGGATGAAAGGCAAAGTCAACCTCAGTGGAATTAGAACTCAGGACATAAAGACATGAAATGCTACGAAGCATTTTACTCAGTGTACTAACAATTCTGCCAATTTGCTGGTTAATATTGATGTTGTGTAACACCAGTCAGCCCTAGTGATGAGTCTCTATGATATTGCTGAGGATAGGCTTTTTTGTTCAGCTTTAAGAATAGTAATTTTGCCCAGTTTTCAGATTTTCAAGATTTGTTAACGTTGGTACTATAGTTGGATATCTTTATAAATGCAGTAATGCATTCAAGCTTAATTTTTTTTAATGCATATGTTTGTTGTTTTGTCAGCCCCTTAGGCTTATGAGCCAGAATTTCCAATTTCATCTCTGATAGTAAGATGGATGAAACAAGTTTATGGTCTAGGTAGAAACTTGCTTGTGTTTCTATTTTTGCATGGATAGGAATCTGGAACTACATTATCCAATGTATCGTTCTTTTTCAAGAAGGCGAAACGTAATTTGAAAGTGATTTGGCTGCCATTTTCATAAATTCCCCATAGTTGCAATATTTATGTATGACGTGCAACTTTTCAAAAATGATGATGTTGTTTAGCCTTAGATAGGCCCTGATCAAGTTTATCTAAAATCATAAAATTCTATCTGGTACTATCATATTGTTTGGCTAAGCACTATGCAACCAGGTCTACATTATCTAATCAAAAAATTCATTTTTTCCCCTAAAAACTGGAAGGTTGGGATAGGAGATTGCTTGCTATTTTTAGTGGGTTGAGCAAACTGCATAGAGGTTTTGTCTGATGATGATGATGATGGAGTTGATGATAATGAAAATTGTTGTTATTTCTGAGATAGGCATCAAACTTCAAATTCAGGCGATGGGTATAGTTGATCAAATTAACATAGTGGTACTTTGTTATGGACTCTGGAAGGCTGAATGGGAAAGTTAGCCTCAGTAGGAGTTGAATTCAAAATGTAAAAAAAAAAAACACATAATAATAATAATAATAATAATAATAATAATAATAATAATAATAAATGTGTTACTATGATAATAAAAATCCTGGCAATGACATAGATAATTTTATCGATTTTCTTTTTGTTTATATGATGTTTTCTTTTAGAGATAGAGGGGAAGAAGGTGGGTCAGATGAGCTGGGTATATTTTGCTGACAGTGCATCTTGTTTTTATAGATTAAAACTCACAATGAACAAAAAGTTTCCACAGAAACACCTGCCAGAATGTTAAAAAAAAATGAAGTAAATGAAATGAAAATGAGGATTCAGGCTAGCATTTCACTTCCTGTCAAAGTCAGCATTTTGAAGAAAATCCTAAATGGATTGGATGAAGCTTGTCTCATTCTATGTTGTGCCTCACATACCTCCTCCGTCATTGCTCAATGTTTGATATCATTCAATAAAAGCAAGGGAGGTAGATTGTTTCTGTAATGATATTAGTATCATACTAAGCTTATATATATAAGTATGTATACATATGTGTGTGTGTATGTATGTATATATATATATATATATATATATATTTCGTTTTTGGATTTGGTTTGCAAGATTCTTTATGTGAGTTCATGTGTTGAAGCATATTCTGTTGTGTCTGGGGAGAGTCATTTTCTTTTTGTACCTTAAAATTTAACACACTCACCGGTAAAATTTCCACTTATTCCTATTTTTATTTTCCTAAAATTTCCATTGCATCTTACAACCTTTTCATGCATTCCTGAAGAAACGCAGTGTAAATAACAGACAGAGTCAAGACTATTGAAAACGTTGCAAGACGCAACAAAAATTTTAGGAAAATGAAAATAAGGAATAAGTGGAAATTTTACCGGTGAATGTGTTAAATTGTAAGGCATAAAAAGAAAATGACTCTCCCCAGACACAACAGTATATATATATGGCTGGGTGGTTAAGAAGCTCAATTTGCAATTGTATGGTTTTAAGTGCAGTTCCACTGCATGGCACCTTGGGAAAGTGTCTTCTACTACAACTCTGGGCCAACTAATGCCTTGTGCATAAATTTGGTAGACAGAAACTTTATGGAAGCAAATCGTGTGCATGTGTGTGTGTGTGTGTATGTATGTGTATTAATATCACCAACATTTGACAGTCATTTTCTATGCTAGCATTGGTCGGACAAGTCATTTCTTATTGGGAGCTGTTGCTCTCATAAACTGGTGATCATGTGTGTTATATGTTTTGTTTTTATGGCTGGATGTCCTCCCTATCACCAACTACATCAAATGTGTCCTCAGCATTCATGGCCCATGTTTCACTGCCATGTATCATGGCGGTTTGCACACATGCATCATACAGTCTACCTTTTACCCTAAGCAAGAGGCCCTTAGTTGCCAGCAGAGATAGGAGCTCCCTAAACTTTGCCCAGGCTATTCTTACTCTAGTCACTACACTCTCAGAGCAACCACCCCCACTACTGACTTGATCGCCTAGGTAGTGAAAGCTATTAACTACTAGTTTCTTCTCCTGGCATGTGATGGAATCTGTTTTCTGTACATCTTCAGATGCCCCTGTGCATCTGCCATACACAAAAACTATTTTTCGAGTTAATCTTCCTTTGATATTACTGCACCTTGTATGTGTCCATAGCTTACAACAGGTACATCGTATGGAGTTTCTACCCACGCCTTTTCTACAGATTGAGCAGGGCTATCTACCTGAAATGGGTTGTGATTTGACAGCCTTCCTACTTACTAAGACTTTGGTTTTTGCTAGGTTAACCCAATTTGCTTCCCAGTCACATGTTCAAGTATAAGTTTGTTTTATTTTAGCTCCTAAGCTGAAATATTATTGGCTAAAACCAGCAAAGGTGGGGCTCTAGCATGGTGATAATTCACTGATTTAAACTAATAACAGAACATAGTATGTGTTGTTATGCATACACTATCATAACATTGAAGCTAGGCTCATTGAATTCACTTGTGAGACATTATAAGTGTTAATAACTGTTAGTTTTTCACTGGTCCTTCATTTAATAACAATTTGGTCTGAGAGAGTAAAATCAAAAAATTCATTTTTATAAGTTGGTGAAAAGAGGAGGGGATGTGCTGATACTTAGCTTAAACATCTACTGGCCAGTAACAGTGTCAAGTGGAAAACATGCTACGGAAAAGCTTCCAGAAGTTGCAGTTTTTGTCAGGAAAAATTTAGTAGTGTCATTAGCGTGGGATTTTGAAGAGTAGTCAGTTAGTTCAGAAACAAAAGAAGAAGAAGGAGGAGGAGGAGGAGGAGGAAGAGGAGGCAGAAGGAGGAAACCACATATATATGGCCAAGCAGTTAAAGCAAGTTGGTGAGGAAGTTGTTGCTAACCATCTGAATGAATTTATTTTGTCAATGAGCAGGGGTGCAAAAGCATTCCAGAATATGGAAAAGGCATGACAAATGAAAATGTCATCTATCCCGACCAACTGCAACTCCAAAGAGAAAATAGAAATTATAAACAAAAGGAGGTTGTCCTGAAAGATAAAACCAATATGTCCCACTCATTATTTACAGTCTTTTGCATACATTAAATGGAATAGATATGTTTAAAGATAATATAGAGCTACAGCTGGCAATTAAGATCCTTAGCTGATAATGGGAGCTAAGTAATTGGCTTGCATGTTGCAATGTATAAAGAATAGATTACATTATATATGTATATACTACAGTGGGTATATATCATTTGTTGTATAGTATTGCTGAAATAAGTTTGTGCTTGTATATTGCAGTGCATACTGTTGTGAATTCCTGTTCTCAATCTCAAGGTATAACATTTTAGCGAAAGAAACAAATGATGCTCATTAGATGGAACCATTAGTGTGTTGGTAGCTCAGATGATTGAATAACTAGAAGTAGTCATCCAGGTATCATTTCAATCCTTCTTTCAAATAACTACTGAAATCTTTTTAAAAATATGTGTGAGGATTCATTCATGGATACTTTAATTCACAAGATCACAAAACTAGGTTCTCATAAGTCAACAAATCTTTGCTACCTACGGATGTACCTGGCTCTTTGTAGGTAAGCTGCCTCACTGAATATGTAGTAGTGATTTTCTAAAATGAATTGAAGTCAATCTATAATAGAATTCTTATCAATATAGTTTGGTAATTCATAAGTAACTGAACCAAGCCAGATTTAATAGCTTTGATTCTGTAATTGTGTGGAATATTATTATATAAGTTTATAACATCAAACAAAGTAACAGAAATATTTTCATATACTAGATAGCTAAACATGCTAAGATCTCTTATAAAGCTTTGCATTTGTTTCAGGAAAGGTTTCAACAAAATGTCTAGAAAAGTATTTAAATCATGTATCTTGCATATCAAGTGCACTGCAATGTGTCTAAATTTCAGAATATTAAATGATGGCATATTAAAATAAACTAGTCCTTATATTTTTCACATGATTCAATGATGAATTTATTTTTGTTTATTTTGGTAACCCATAGATGATACCCTTTCCTATTTAACATTTGTAACAAAATCTAATTCATTATCTGTTTAAAAGTTTTGATACAAATGTGAGAAAGTAGATTGTGGCTTTCTCATAAGTGTACTGTCCCATAGAAAATTCAGTACAATATTTGTATAATAGTTGTGTCCCTAACAACAGAACTTTTGTTATCAACTTCTTTTATAACAATATCTTTGTCTAATTCTAAATCAATCAAATGTGTCCATTGTTTCTGGTACATTTGGATTTTGTTGTCTTGTTTCTGTTGTTCCAGTTGGAATTGTTGAAATATGTTCCAAAATTCCTCAATGGCTACATTTTTTTTTTATATCAATATTAATTTTTGTTTTTAACTAAAGATTTGTCATTATCTTTTTCTTAAAACGATTGTTCTGCAAGTCTAACTGTAGCTTATTTTGAAATTTTCTTTGGTAATTAGACCATGGCATTGTATTTGTTGAATAGTTTCCGAATAATTTTCCATACTGTTGTTAATCTTTAAGAATAGACTTCTCAAAGTGTATTTGTTTATAAGTTCATCATCATAGGTTAAAAATCAATTTTCACCTCTTTGTTCTTGCATTGTTGCCTTCATAATTTCTCATACGTTTGTTGGGAGGAAATTTCAGTTCTAATTTTCTCATCACTTTCTTTGTATTTCTCTTCCTTTGCATCTGCTCACAGGTTTTGTTAATCCCATTTCTTTTATTCATTTTATAAAGCTACAATTTTTGGTATAGTTTTTCTTTTCCTGATATTCTGGTGCTTCATTTATAATTCTAAGATGTAACTTCCTTGGTGCAAGCCATAGAGTTGAGGTTGACCAATATCTATAGACTTCCATTTTGGTTTGATTTCTCAGTATATTCCAAACGGTGAATTTCTTTAAGATAAAGTTTATATTTCTTGTATAATCCATTTTTTTCTTTATAAAGACAGTAGCTCTAAGAATATTTCCAGATGCATTAGTAGATGCTAAATCATCTTGTGTTAGCCTTGTCTGAATGATTGTTTCAAAATTTCTGCATAAGAGTTCTGTATTATTACTGACCAATGGAGGCACATAGCCTAGTGGTTAGAGTCTCTCGCCACAACTTTCTCTCACTCTTTCCTCCAGCATCTAGCAGCTCATATGTGATGGACCACTGTCCCATCCAGGTGGAGAACCTATATGCCAATGAAACCAGGAAACCAGCCCTTATGAGCCAGGCATGGCTCGAGAAGGAACAAACACCAACACTATTACTGACCTGAGTTTGTGATTGTTTACTTTTTCTCTTAAGTTATAATCCCTTGAAAAAGTATGAAATTCATCCAGTCTTTCAGGTACAACACAATTTCTTTCTAATTTCTTTAAGAGCCTCCTCACAATTTTTTTCTATTTTTTTTTTTTGTCTTTTGAGCATGAGATTTCTCTGCTTCCTCCGCCCCAACAATGGAATACCAATGAGTAAACAATATATAAAGAAATAAAGAAATACAATTAAAAACGGATGTCAGCCAAAATTAAATACATTTTCGGCTTGTAACTTCATTATTCAATATGTCCTTCATGTCTGTGATTTGAAGGAGATTTGGTTGTAATTTCAAGAACATACGACCACACATAAACTAACTTTACACATTGTTGACCAGTGTTTGACAGTAAATTTGGTAGAGAGAAACTACACTAAGACCTATTTCTTGTCTGTGTTTACATTTACACAAGTCAAAACAAAACCATCATCATCATTTAACGTCCGTTTTCCATGCAGGCATGGGTTGGATGGTTTGACGGAGGTCTGGAGAGCCAGCAGCTGCACCAGGTTCCAACCTGATCTAGCAAAGTTTCTACAGCTGGATGCCCTTTCTAACACCAACCACTTTGAGAGTGTAGTGGGTGCTTTTTTACATGCCACCAACACATGAGCCAGTCAGGCAGGCCTGGCGTCGATCACATTTCGATAGTGCTTTTTATGTGCCATCGGCACGGGGACCAATCAGGAGGTACTGGCATTGACCACATTCGAATGGTGCTTTTTACGTGCCACCAGCATGAGAACCAGTCAGGGGGTGTTGGCTATATTCTATAACATATCAGTTTGACAAATAGAGATCAATAAAATAGCAGACTAAAATTATTACTGGAGAGAATACTGAAGGCATGTTCTACAAGTTTGGCTGAAGTTCAATGAATGAAACAAGTAAAAAACTAAAATAATATCTATGAGTGAATGAGTGAGAGTGAGAAAGTGAGCAAGAGAAAGAGAAAGAGAGAGAGAGAGAGAGAGTGTTTGTGTGTGTATGTGCTGTTGTTGCTGCAGGAGATTAGGTTTCGGTTGGCCAATGCTCTGACTGTTAAATCTCATAAACTAAGTTAATGACCAGCCAGATGTTACTACTGCTGATTTTATTGTCACTGTTGTTGTTGTTATTGTTGCTGTGGTTACTGTTATTGCCCTTGTTACTATTGTTGATGTTATATAATAGTCTGCTTTTGTTATTTTTTCTTTATTTTTGTTTCATTGAGCACTCCTGACCCATTCCCACCTCACACTATAGCCAAGATCTCAGTTAATTAGCTGTTAGGACCTACAACTAGTCTAGCCAATATCAGACACTGTTTAGTTTTTCCACTCACTGATCATTCACACATGCATATACTAACACACATGCTAAAATAGTATTAACACTAAGTTTTTCCTACAGATGACCGAATCTTACACATTTCAGTAACATGTATTTGTGTGTGTGTGTGAGAGAGAGAGAGGGAGAGGGAGAGAAGAGAAAGAGAGGGAGAGAGAGAAGAATCACACGGTCTACAGCTTTGACATGGTTTCTACAAGTACTTGTCCTTTCTAATGCCAGCCACTTTACATGCACATATAAGCATATATACATATGCAGATATATAAATACATACACACAAATGCATATCCATAAACTCATTTGATAAATTAATAAGGAGTCTGAAAAAATTATATTTTGTTCTGCTCAGAAACAAAAATGAATTTAGGCGGTGAGTAAGGGAAAATTTTGCACTAGAGTAAGGAAGTCTTTATTGCTGATATCCAGGTCAGATAAGTGAGTGTAAGTGCTAGTTTGCACAGACACCACTTTCAGAGTGAAGTCTGAATACTGAGTGGCCTGGCTAGTAGAGACAGGCTCGACTCAATAAGATATTGGTTTTTCTGTGAGGAGCAGGGAAGAGTTGATTGCATAAGAGGTTATGGACATAGTCCGTGCCCCTGGACTGGCTCTTGTGTGGGTGGCACATAAAAGACACCATTTCGAGCATGGCCGTTATCGTGTGGGTGACACGTAAAAGCACCCACTACACTCTCTGAGTGGTTGGCGTTAGGAAGGGCATCCAGCTGTAGAAACTCTGCCAAATTAGATTGGAGCCTGGTGTTGCCATCCGGTTTCACCAGTCCTCAGTCAAATCGTCCAACCCATGCTAGCATGGAAGGCGGACGTTAAACGATGATGATGATGATGATGAAGAATGGGTGTTAATTATGTTTTACATTCTTTGCGTTAATGAAAGAAAATCAAAATACCAAGGTAATGTAATCACATAGAGAAAAAAACATTTACAATAAAATAAGTCATAAGTAAACAGTAATACTAGGCAGAAAGAAAGAAATACTCATTTTTGATAAAAGGTGTACTCAGTTTAATAGGGCTCAGTACTTGAGTTCTTTTTTTCCCTGATATCTCTCTTCCACTCAAGAAAATGAGAGGCACAGTTGATCTCAATATGGGTAGAGAATTTTAAATTGAAAATGTAAAGCCGCATAACTAAATTTCAATGGCTATGTGTTTAGTCATTCACTGCACTACTTTCAATTAGAAAAAAAAATGAACTTCACTTTTCTTTGCAAAGCATAAAAAAGAAGGCTGTGGTTTTTCTGACAAGTTATTACTTTCACATTGTCACATGTAACCACAAATGTATGAAATAGGTGTTATGACATAGCATAATATATCAAATTTCTAAGAGTTTATTGAGGCATTTTAGCAAATATCTTTAATTTAATTTTATTTACTTATTCATTTATTTAATTATGCAATGGGCTGGCTATATCAGAGTTGCAAGTATAATTTCATATAATTGTATACCAGTATATGAGCTTGTATTTATGTCTGTTCACAATGATGGGTAGAACAGTCAAATTATTTAATGCATTATGCATATGTGGTGTGCATGAAATATGTGTAAAATATGTGTAACAATATATCCTAGACATGCTATTTTGTACAACTATCGATGTATATATAACCATGTCCCTATCTTTCTTCATACAATGTATGTTAAGTTATACCCTGGATTCAGAGGTTTCCGAACTACATAAAATCAAGTGCTTTATAAATTATTTCATTATTGAAATGGTGTTTGGTGTGTCATGGCAGACAATAGTCACAGAGCATGACAGTGAGAAATGAATCAAGAGAGGCAGAAAGAAGAAATAAGAATTAGAAATAAAGAGAGGAATCAGGAATAATGAGAAGCATTAACTCATGAAGAGAAAGGAATAAAATTATTGAAAGAAATGTGGCTATAAGGTGTTGTATGATGAACAAAGAAGCTGAAGAAAATAGAGAGAAAGAACGAGAATTGCTAATCAGGAAAGAAAGCAAAATATGAATATTTAGCAGAAGCAAGAATGAGAAAAGAGGCAAGAAAAGAAAACCTGACTGAAGTGAATACACTAGAATACCTAAAGAAGACACAGAACTATTTCAAGGTTGGAAAAAAAAAAAGGAAGTTAGAAGATAGATAAGAATGTTTAAAACAAGCCTGTAACCATGCCCGCGTATGAAAAAATAGCAGTAAATAATCCATGAGGAGCTATTTAGAATTGAAGTACTGACTGTAAGATGTCCTCATTGTGGATCACTATGGTTCAGTGAAGAAGCTCTAAACTGCTGCCAACATACCAAAGTTAAACTACCAGATTTGCACACCACCCTTTCAGTCAAGAACCTTATTTAAAGCTGATACACAAGAATGTTAGAATTTTGGAAAAAAAAAATAAGAATTATATCTGTGCCTTTTCTTTTGCATCTTTCAGAATGAAGATCATGCCACCATTCAGAAGAGGACATTTTCCGTATGTAAGACCAAACTTTGCACAAAGTCTCTAATCTTCATCTTGAAGATAATTATCAGTTAAGATACAGACAACTTTATATTGTAGATGCTCAGGAAGCAGTAGACTGTCAAAATAAACAGAGGATAAATATTTTCAACAGTTCTTAGTTTATGCTTGTATCAAAGTGGAAAGTTGTTAGTTAAATTAATAGGAAATAACTGGTCTTAATTACTTTGAATAACACTCTGCAGTCTTACGGATCACCTATTAATGAATGAAGATCCTCCTGAAACTGGTGTCCCTTTTATTCTCCTCTCCTTTTCCACAGGAAGTCTAAGGTATAAGTTAGAAGATTACCAAGATGCCTGTGTTTTGTGTCCAAAGTTGGAAAACCAGATGTATTACTTACATACTCATGTAATCCTAGATGTTCTCAAATTATAAATTATCTTGGAACCTTCAAGACTGTAGAAAATAGGTCAGATTTGGTTTCACCCTTCTATAAGGCTCACCTTAATGAGTTGTTGATTGATATTATAGACAGTCATGAGCTGAGAGTTCTAGCAGCCTATGTGTATGAGACATATTAACATGAAATAAACTGTGTCCAAGACAGGTTTATTTCATGTTAATATGCTTATGATAGTAATAGACAAAGACAAATTACAAATGCAAAAACAAGTTGATTTATTAGCATCAATATAAACCCTATTAGAAGACCCAGATCTTAGACAGCTGGTAATGAGCTTAATGATACAAGGTCTATGTGGCATGCAGAAACCAAACTTATTTTGCATGGAAAACAGTCATAAAAAAGATTTCGTCAAAAACTCCAGAGAAAAAAATTCTGAAAAATTTGATGGTTATCTTGCTTATCAAAGAAGGAACAATGCTATAATTCAAGTAGAAACTCCGAGTAGATAATAGATATGTTGTACCATTCAACAAATTTCTTTTGAAGAGCTATCAAGTGCACATTAATGTGGAAACATGCTCTTGAAGTGTATATGGTTTATTTTTAAAGTATGCTTACAATGAATACAATTACAGACTTGTAGAAGTGTTAAGTGCTTTAGATTGAGAAGCCATGCAATGAAATGGGGATGATAAAATCAAGTATTTTCTCTCCTGCACATAAATTCCTCCTGAATTTATGTGGAAGATCTCTGAATAAAAATGTATGGAAAACCTCACTCAGTCTTCCAATTAGCCATTCATTTATCAGAAGAACAGCAAGTTTACTACCAGCAAGATGAAGCACAGTATGGGAGAGAGAGATGCAGCTCACTGTTTGTACCCATAGAGAGAGAGAGAGAGAGAGAGAGAGAGAGGGGGGAGAGAGAGAGAGAGAGAGAGAGAGGGGAGAGAGAGAGAGAGAGAGAGAGAGAGATAGAGAGAGAGAGAGAGAGAGAGAGAGAGAGAGAGAGAGAGAGAGAGAGAGAGAGAGAGAGAGATAAAGAGAGAATGTTAATATACAAACAACATTTTTATTGCAACATTCCATGATATTATGTTTGCAATAAAGAGAAGTCCAAATGGAAAATAAGGGTGAGGAAAAATAACATCCTGACAAGAATATACTGTCAGTATAAGATATAGAGAAGAATTTCATTTGAAACTTCTCCTTTTGCATGTTTCTAGTGCCAACTCTCACAAGGATGTGAAGATAGTCAATGGAGAGCAAACTTTTTTTTATTTTAAGAAGTGTGTGTAAGTTTCATCATCATAACATAACATACACAACTGATTTACAGTAACCAAAGGAGTTACTACCAATGTTTGTAAAGATTTGTCTCTTTTACCAACCTACAGATGCCATGAGTATAAGGATGGTATACAAGCACTTCATAATCAAGGATACTTTAAGTGATGGTTAAGACATGACAGAGGTTGGAAATATATTACTAAACCAACAGAACACAATCTCAATCTTACAGAATGAACTGTGCAATGTTTGACATATCCATACCACAGGGACATACACCCACAAGAAATGAAACAGTGCCAGTTCAGGTACCAGATTTACATCACTATATAGCATGAGCAGCTAATAGTGTTTGATGCTGTGATGAATGACATAGCTGCTAATGATAGAATTAGGCAAAAGCTTTCATGTGGAGGCTCCTCAAGTTTCCCAGAAAATTGTTCTTTTCACTATGATGTTTAATTTTCTCCTATCAAGTAGCCGTGTATTGATAAATACTGCAGGGTCTGTGTTGTATAGTGAAATTGTACACCCCTCCCAGTAAAAAGTGGTAGTAGCCAGCTATTATAAATAGAGCAGTAGCTGGTCAATGAAGGAAAGTCTAGGAGGTTGAGAATATGTGTAGACAGTGCTGATATAGTAATTATACTGTGATAGTGAGTGGACGTTATATCAATCCAGCCTTTTGAGGATAATAACACTGTACAACTGGGGGTTGTACAGTGCCAGATAGAATCATTCTTTTGATGACTTCAGAATATAAGAATATCTGTCAGAGCAACAACCATCGTCAAAAGACAGATACAACAGTGGCAAAAGACTGCTTTAGAACAGTGGCAACAAGGACAAATAAATTTATGCGGAGTGAAAAAAAAAAAAAAAACATCACATGGAGAGTTTAAACTAATTCACATGGAAAATGAAATATCTTGACAAATAAAAAAGAAAAGTCTTGTACAAATTTACAAAAATTGTAAAATATGGAAGCCTTGTTAGCTGGGATAGTTAAGTTGCAAAAACAACAACAACTCAAGGAACAACAGGGATTGCAGCAGCAAATGTTACAACTAATGAAGTTGATAACCAAGAATACACTTTCACCTGACCATGTGGCAAATTCCATAAGTGAATTCAAATATGACCCCAAAGAAGGAGTAACCTTCAAGGCTTACTTTCAAAGATTTTAACAAATTTTTGGAAGAAAATGTCAGAATTGGACAGATGAAATAAAAATGCATCTAGTTTTAAGAAAACTAGCAACAGCAGATGTATAGTAACTCCATATTGGCAAAAAAAAAAAAAAAAAAAAGCGTCCAACATAAATTTCACCAATACAGCTGACATTTTGAGCAAAGTGTTTAGTGAAAAAAGTTCACTGTTTAATACTAGATGGAAATGTTTAAACATAGAAAAGAATGAAGATGGAAACTTCACTACTTACACAGGCAGAGTCAATAAAGAATGTGAAAGATCTAGGCTAGATATGCTTACTCTAGATTCTTTCATGTGTTTGATTTTTGCACAAGGATTGACAGATAGAAGGGATGCAGAAATCTGAATGGTTATTCTATCAAAACTGGAAATGAACCAGGATTTGACATTGCAGAAACTGTTGGAAGAGTGTGACAGGATATTAAAATTAAGGCATGACAGAAGAAATTCAACAGAGAGTGTGTTTCCATATAAGACCAGTGTAAAAAAGTCAGAAAACAAATAAAGTGTAGTAAGAAAAACCAAGAAAATATTGGGATGTGGACCCATGTATGGCATGTGGTGGGATGCACCTGAAAAAAGACTGTCTGTATAAAAAAAGCAAAGTGCTTTTGCTGTGGGTTTACAGGACATACAAAACCGCACTGCAAACCTAGAATGATAGGAAAATGGAACAAACAAGGAAAAATAAATAGTTGTGACTACAACAAACAGAAAATTCATGAATGTGAAAATTGAAAACACTAGAGTCAGGATGCAATTAGACACAGGAAGTGATATCACAATCATAAATGAGAAAACATGGGAACAAATGGGCAAACCAAAATTATGTAGTTCAAACAAAATAGTGTATCGTGTTACGGAAAGAAAATTATATTTCAAGGGTGAACGCGTTTGTAATATAATGTTCAAAGGTTGAACCAAAAAAGTGAATGTTTATGTGTTGAAAAAATCTATGAATTTTATACGGCACCAAATATATAGAGAAATTTCATTTATGGGATACACCCATAAGCGCTTTGTGCAATAGCATAAAGAGCAGTCAAATGATTGAATGAGGTTGAAGAACTGAAACATAAAAAAAAGTGATGTGGAACATTGTGTGTGAACTACCATTAACTTTGGAAGAAATAAAAAGAAATGTGAGAAATGACAAATTTATTAATGAGACAAAAAAAAAAAACTGTGGTCAGCAAAAGGAAATAAAGAAAAGTCTGATGCAAAGAACAGGCAAGATGTGAACGTGCACTCTATATGTGATGGTGTACTAATGTACGCTCAGAGGGCGGTCATACCACAGACATTACAGAAGAGAACGCTAAAAGAGTTCCATGTAGGACACCCAGGCATCTCTAGAATGAAAGCGTTGATGTGAAGTTTCGTATATTGGCCAAGCATGGATAAGGAAGTTGAAAACCTGGTAAAAGGCTGCAGAGGATGTGAAATGGCAGCAAAACTACCAACTACAAAATGTGAACCTTGGCCAGAAGTCAAAATACCATGGTCCCAATTGCATATTGATTTTGCAGGCCTGGTAAATGGATATTATTACTTAATAGTAGTGGACAGCTACACAAAATAGCCTGCGGATGAGAGGTGTAAACAACCAACCTCATATACAGTAATAAACTTCTTACATGAGCTGTTTGCAAGATTTGGTGTACCGGACATAATTGTCTCTGATAATGGAACACAGTTTGTATACTGTGAGTTTAAAAAACTGCAAGATGTTCATGTTAGAACATAAAACTATAGCACTGTATCACCCTAGATTGAATAGAAGGGCTGAACAGTTCATGGACACTTTTAAGAGAGCCTTAAAGAATGCTAATAAGGAAGCCACAGATGAGGTCGCGGTCCAACAATTCTTAAGTGTATACAGGGTAACTCTGAATCCAAATGTGCCAAAAGGAAGTTCACCAGCAGAATTAATGTTTACCAGAAATGTGAAGTCAGTTTCGATAAACTGTTACCAGTGAAGAAAAAATACTTGCTAATAAAGACATGCCAAAATTCTTTACAATTGGTGATAAGGTATATGTAAGAATGTACAACAATGGCAAGCAATACTGGGAAGAAGAAACTGTAACATACATAGGAAGAATACTGTATGGTGCAAGAAGCAGAAGTGGAATGGAAAGGAGACATAGAAATCAGCTTAAGGAAAGAGTCATAGAAGAGGTTGTTGTTGGCACTCCGTCGCTTACGACGTCGAGGGTTCCAGTTGATCCGATCAACGGAACAGCCTGCTCGTGAAATTAATGTGCAAGTGGCTGAGCACTCCACAGATCCGTGTACCCTTAACATAGTTCTCGGGGATATTCAGCGTGACACAGTGTGACAAGGCTGGCCCTTTGAATTACAGGCACAACAGAAACAGGAAGTAAGAGAAAGTTGTGGTGAAAGAGTACAGCAGGGTTCGCCACCATCCCCTGCCAGAGCCTCGTGGAGCTTTAGGTGCTTTCGCTCAATAAACACTCACAACGCCCGGTCTGGAAATCGAAACCGCGATCCTATGACCGTGAGTCCGCTGCCTTAACCACTGGGCCATTGCGCCTCCACCATAGAAGAGGACCCAACAAGAAATGAAATACTGATGGATTGGCTTTATGATACTTTTTCGGTTCCAACACCTTTACAAGTCAAAACCACATGTACAAGGAAAAAGAAGAACACTGAATTCCTAAAAGTAAACCCTAAGAAGAAAAGATATTCAGTATACTTTAAAAGAAAAAAAAAGGAGGTAGGGTGAATAAAAGAAATTGACTGCTAATAAAAAAAAAATTAATAAGGGAGATGTTGTATAGTGAAACTTTACATCCCTCCCAGTAAAAAGTGATAGTAGCCAGCCATTATAGCAAGTCAACATGAGAAGGTAGAGAGCACATGTAGACTGTTGATAGTTGAATCTGTGCTGATATAGTAATTATACTGTGATACTGAGTGGACTTATAACGATCCAACTTTTTGAGGATGATAACATTGTACGACTGGGAGTTGTACAGTGCCAGATAGAACCATTCTATCGATGACATTGGAATGTAACAATATCTGTCAGAGCAACAACCGTCATCAAAAGACAGATACAACAATAGCAAAAGACCGCTTTACAAGTCTGGAATAGCTGCCATTTTATTATCCCAATGGAAAAACAATTTACTCCTTTCTCAAACTTCCAGTTTCTTTAATTGAAACAAGCGTTTGCAATGTACCACCCAACTCTGAACACGCTCAATACCTAAGGATCATAAAAGTGTTCACTGTTGATGAGGCATTTATGATAAATGCATATGCTTTCAACACAATGGACAAATGCCTTATAACTGGAGGTGATAGCCCATTTGGCAGTACAATAATGATTCTTGGCAGTGACTTCAGACAAGAGCCTCCTATAATGTCCAGGATTCCTCCAACTACTGTTATTGTTGTCTTGTATTAAGCAATCAACCAGTGGAAAATATTTAATCAGTTCACTTTGATGACTTACCTGAGAGTAAAGAAGGACAAAAAGAATTTTCAGAATGGCTTTTCAAATTAAGAAACAACAGACTTCATTCAGCTTCATTTGATATCCCAACTAACAGTACTGATATATCTCCTGTCTGTATACACATGTGTATATATATATATATATACATATATATATATACATAAATAGTAATGCAAGCAAGGAAGGGTTAAATAATCCAGGCATTTACCTCAAGCAGCACTTATATGATTGATAGCTGTTTGAAATTGAACAATGGAGGTTTCTCCTGTGGAAACTTAGGTTTCAAACAAGCAAAAACTCTGTAAGGTTTATTTCCATTGCAGAGTATAAATACTAAGTGAAAAATGGATTATGTGATATTACATTTATTCCATGGCTTACAGTTGTTTCAACAATGTGCGGGTGACCAATCAAGCATCATGTCTATAGACATGGAAGATAATAATGATTTAGTCATGCATGTTACGTAACGCATATTACACAATAGCTACAGCAGCCATTTCACATCATAACGAAGGTGAGAAATACTCATTTGGTTAAGATTAAATGGCTATTGTGTAATATACATTATGTAATGCATATGGCTAAGCCATTATCATCCATGTCCATAAACATAATATTTGAGTGGTCAGCTGCATATTGTTGGAACACCTTGTAAACCATTGACTAAATATAATGCCATACACTCCATTCTCTATAGCCTCAAACTGACCAAAGCCTTGTGAGTGGATTTGGTTGACAGAAACTGAAAAGAAGCCCGTTGTATGTATGTATGTATGTATGTATGTATGTATGTATGTATGTATGTGGTTGTTTTGGTAGTTGAAATAAGAATTTCTAACTTCCGGTCAGTCATTGTTATGATCGGCCATTATTATGATTGACCGTTGACTGAACACTATTCAATTTTTTTTCTCCGTGTTTTTCTCCTTGTCTCCGTATTCTTTCTGTTGAAGAGCGTAGCTCGAAACGTCAAAGACTTTCCGTATTCCCGAGCGTCATACTAATATATACTTTTGTTATTTACACCACCTGTCCTCGTCTGTTGTTATTTTTTGTATATTCTCCCACATATAATACACGCTCACGTGGTCGCACCAGCTAATCCTGTCTCCTCTCATCACACACTACCAACTTTTGGATTCTACCTTCTTTCCTTCTGGATCTGGACTGTTTGATTCTGAACTTTATACCCTCCGGCTGCACCTCTCCTACCCACGGATTTACACTGGACCCATCTTCTGATTGGAAATCGCTTCAATATACCACGACGTCTAAAAAACTTTTGAACTTTTCCACTTTTGTAAACCTCCTTTATCATCCTTTTTTACCTTACTTTCCTTCACCTACCGTCTATCTCCCCCTTTCTTAGCTCTCCTGAAATAAGAATTTCTAACTTCCGGTCAGTCATTGTTATGATCGGCCATTATTATGATTGACCGTTGACTGAACACTATTCAATTTTTTTTCTCCGTGTTTTTCTCCTTGTCTCCGTATTCTTTCTGTTGAAGAGCGTAGCTTGAAACGTCAAAGACTTTCCGTATTCCCGAGCGTCATACTAATATATACTTTTGTTATTTACACCACCTGTCCTCGTCTGTTGTTATTTTTTGTATATTCTCCCCTATGTATATATATATATATATATATTTATGTGGTCTTGGTGTCTGTGTTTGTCCCCTGCCACCGTTGCTTGACAACCGATGTTTGTGTGTTTATGTCCCTGTAACTTAGCAGTTTGGCAAAAGAGACTGATAAAATAAGTACCAGGCTTACGAAGAATAAGTCCTGGGATCGATTTCTTCAACTAAAAGGCAGTGCTCCAGCATGGCTGCAGTCAAATGACTAAAACAAATAAAAGAATAATACACACACACACCCAGGTCAAGATGGCAGAGTAGATGAGGTCTTGCACTAGCTACATGTAGATTGTGAATTCAAATCTCCAGCAGGAATTTCATTGGGCCTCAGGACAATATGCTGTACTCTACATTGCCTCAGTTAACTAATGGTGATGGCAATTGTGATTGTAGTTGTGGTGGTGAGTAGTGGTGGTAAGTGGTGGTGAAAGTAGTAGTGGTGGCACTGAAAACATATGGTTTATAATGGTAACAACAAATAGGAGAATGATAACCACAATATTAACAAAATGATAGGAAAACAAAGGATTGTGAAGATGATATTGATAATGAGGATGATGACAATGACAAAATGATGCTGATGAAGAAGATGCCAGCAATGCCAATTGCAATAAAGTCAATGATACTTCTGACAATTATGATAAGGATGTTGATGATACTAATAATGATTATTATGATTATGTGAGTTATAATGATAGTTACGACGACAACACAAAATGATGATGATTACAAGTCAGGAGGAGGTGGAGGAGCAGATTATAGTGATGGTGTATGCTGCTGCTACTGCTGAATTAGAATTGTGATAGAGATGTACAAAAGATGCTGGATAATGATGGTATTGATGATGATGATAATTGTTTGGATTCTATTCATGACAATCATAAAAGTGATAAGAATGAGGTGGGTAAGTTGAAACCGTGTGCTGGTGACAGTAATATTTAATAATGATACAGAAACATTGCTGGTGATGAAGATACAGATGAAAACTCAGAGGAGTAGAGTAAGCATGGAAGAAGAATTTATCATTAACACTATTTGATGATGACAATAATTACTCCCTACACCACCACCACCACCACCACCACCCATTTTATTTTGATTGATTTTGTTTTCATTTTTGTTTCCTACAAAATTTATTGATTTCAATTCTCCCCACCCCACCCCACCCCACCGAATTCACTCCCTTATGATGCTTGCCAAGTTTAAGTTTACTGAATAGATATGCAATCTTTCAACATGACAAACCATATAGAATAACAACATGAATAATAATAATTTTTGATATCATTATCACTGACATTAATATTGTTGATAATAATGTTAATGGTGACAACAATATTAATTTGAAAATAACATTGCTTGTGGTGGAGTGGTGTAGCAGTAGCAGTGGTTTTTGTGGTAGTAGTAGTAGTAGTAGAAGCAGCATGCTGAATAATGTTGATTAGAAATAAACAGAAATTCTTGAAACTGCTTAAACTCCATAGATCAGCATAAACAAGTATACTTTCATAAAATCATGAAAACAGTTGTTTCGAAAGAAATGAGATATTATTAAGTAAATGTAGACTACACTGTCTCAAAAAGTAAACTGGAAAAATAATAGCAACAAAAGCAGATCACAAAGAAACAAAAGATAGATAACTTAAGATAAATAAATTTGTGGCAGTTTCAAACGAAATAATTACAAAGCATGTTTGCTAGAATTGTTATGCAAACTAGCAATTTTCAGTGTTTTATTGAAGTAATCAATTCAACTTAGAATTATAAGCTGATGAAGAAAGGTTATTGAAAGAAATAAAAGCAAACCAAATTGAGGAAAAACAAAGCTAAAGAAATGGTGGAAATTTATAACTACTAACCACCATATATATCATTACACTGCAATGATATAATAATAGCAATGATAACAGAGGCTTTATAAGTATCCATTGGCTGGATACTAGTAGTATATACTTGACTGTTGAAACTGGTTCTCAGAATAGTTTATGTTTAGTTGAAAGGAATCAGAAGTAAAACTATTTATTCTCGATATAATTGTTATTATTTTGGTTGCTGTAATTTAAGCCTGTGGAATGGTTATAAATGGTAGAGCATTGGATTAAATGCCTTAAATGCTTTGCATTATTTAATTATGAAGAGTGGTGTATTGGTAGAAATTGTAGAGCCACAAGATAAAATGTCTTTTGGTATGTAGTTAAGTCTGTTTACATTCTAAATTCAAAACCTATTGAGGTCAATTGTACCCAATGTTTTAAAATGAAGTACTAGTCAAGTGCTGGGTGTTGATTGAATCTACTATACCCACTCCTCCCAAAATTTGTGGCTTTTTGCCAATGCAAGAAATTATGATTTTATTTTACATAGGTTGAGAAATGCATGAAGAATTTGCTTTCTTCAAAAAGAATTAGAAATATTTTCGAAAACATGCATAAAAATAATTTAAGCTTAACAATACTGTGTGAGAATTCCCTGTCAATACTAATGAATCTCAATATTGCTACTTTTTGGAATATACCAATAGTTATTCATATAAGGTGTTGGCTTGTTGTTGTTGTTGGCACTCCGTCGCTTACGACGTCGAGGGTTCCAGTTGATCCGATCAACGGAACAGCCTACTCGTGAAATTAACGTGCAAGTGGCTGAGCACTCCACAAACACGTGTACCCTTAACGTAGTTCTCAGGGATATTCGGCGTGACACAGTGTGACAAGGCTGACCCTTTGAATTACAGGCACAACAGAAACAGGAAGTAAGAGTGAGAGAAAGTTGTGGTGAAAGAGTACAGCAGGGTTCGCCACCATCCCCTGCCGGAGCCTCATGGAGCTTTAGGTGTTTTCGCTCAATAAACACTCACAATGCCCGGTCTGGGAATTGAAACTGCGATCCTATGACCGCGAGTCCGCTGCCCTAACCACTGGGCCATTGCGCCCCCATATAAGTAGTATGTCAATATCTTTACAGAAGTGGTTGTATATTATTCTTGTAGCAGAAATAAGATGAGGGACACATCGCTAAACCAAAATAATGTTTTTAAATCAATGGCTTGGTCAGTATAATTTCTTAGCTTTTCAGTTTACTTCTGCACAATATTATAATCTTTGGGGTTTGTTGTGTCCATAATTATAGTACACCATTGTCATTTTTATCAAAACAAAAAATAATAATAATGTTGGGATGATTGTGTGCTGCCTGATGACTTGCCTCTTTGCCCACATTCGTGAGATTTTCACATTACAATTTTTTAAGATAGGGGAGGGCTCATATGAGTGCTATAGTGATATTTTCTCAAAGGTGCTGAAATTAGATTATCAGGTGTACACAGAGCAGCTTTGCTATGTTATTGTGTTACCAAGCATATTTTGTCAGAGCCAGTGTAGGATATTTTGATACAATGAAGTGTTTTGTTTCAAAAATAGACTGAACAGGCAACATTTGTTATCAATATTCTAGAAATTGTGAACATTCATTTCAGTATATTTAATGATGATAGCTTGTGTTTGTACAACAAATGTTGATGCTAATGCCATCCCAATCAGATTGGATATGTTCATTCAGGCTGAAATTATTTCTTATATATGGAGTAGCATTCCATATTATTGTTGTTGCTGTTATTATTATTATTATCATCAAGGTAAAGAGCTGGCAGAACTGTTAGCAGGTTGCACAAAATGCTAAGTGGCATTTCATTTTCATCTTTAGGTTCTGAGTTTGGATCCCACCAAGACTGACTTTGACTTAGGATCAATAAAATCAGTACCACAAGAACAGGGGTTGATATAATTGATTTGCTCTTTCCCATCACACATTGCAGGCAGAATCATTAGCATGCTGGACAAATTGCTTAGCAGCACTTCTTCTATCTATTTATGTTCTGAGTTCAAATACCAGTGTGGTCATCTT
Source organism: Octopus bimaculoides (assembly GCF_046866305.1). Lineage (NCBI taxonomy): Eukaryota > Metazoa > Mollusca > Cephalopoda > Octopoda > Octopodidae > Octopus > Octopus bimaculoides. The sequence goes on from NC_142929.1 coordinate 177,610,828, forward strand.
TGCCTTTCATCCTTTCATGGTCAATAAAATAAGTATCAACCACTGGGGTCCATTTAATCAACTAGCCCACCAAATTTTCGAGCTCTGTGCCTACAGGAGAAGGGATGATAAAAGGCGATGAGCTGACAGAAGCGTTAGCATGCCAGACAAAATGCTTAGCAGCATTTCATACATTTTTATGTTCTGAGGTTGACTTTACCATTAATCCTTTCAGGATTGATAAAATAAGTACCAGTCAAGCACTGGCATCAATGCAATCAAATAACTTCACTCCATCCCCACAGAAATTTCAGCCTTGTGCCTATAGTACAAAGAATTTGGGGATTCTATTTATTTATTATTTATTTACTCTTTTACTTGTTTCAGTCATTTGACTTTGGCCATGCTGGAACACCGCCTTTAGTCGAGCAAATCGACCCCAGGACTTATTCTTTGGATGCCTAGTACTTATTCTATCGGTCTCTTTTGCCGAACCACTAAGTTACGGGGACGTAAACACACCAGCATCGGTTGTCAAGTGATGTTGGGGGTACAAACACACACACAAACACATATATATATATATATATACGACAGGCTTCTTTCAGTTTCCGTCAACCAAATCCACTCACAAGGCTTTGGTTGGTCTGAGGCTATAGTAGAAGACACTTGCCCAAGGTGCCACGCAGTGGGAATGAACCCGGAACCATGTGGTTGGTAAGCAAGCTACTTATCACACAGCCACTCCTTTCTTTACTTTCTATTTTATATCCTTTGTTATATCCTTTAATGTGATAGTATCTCCCCTTGATTAATGCTAACTCCACATGGTTTTGTAATTTTTTTTGTTTTGTGCTGTAACTCATCCTTTGATATTGTCCTCCATGTCTTGGGTCCTTGTGGTCAATAAAAGAAATCGTCATTATTACTATTTTTATTATTAAGTCAGCAAGCTGGCAGAATTGTTAGCATGCTGGGTGAAATGCCTAGCAGTATTTCATCTATCGCTATGTTCTGAGTTCAAATTCAGCTGAGGTCAACTTTACCTTTCATCCTTTCAGGGTTGATAAATAAAGTACCAGTGAAACACTGGGGTCGATGTAATCGACTAGTGTCCTCTCCACACATTTGAGGCCTTGTACTTCCAGTAGAAAGAATTATCGTTATTATTAAGGCGTTGAGCTGGTAGAATTGTTAGCATGCTGAGCAAAATGTTTAGCAGTATTTCACCTGTTGCTACATTCTGAGTTCAAACTCCATCTAGGTTGACTTTGCCTTTCATCCTTTTGGAGTCAATGATATAAATACCAGTTGAGTACTGGAGTCAATGTAATCGACTAGTCCCCTCCCTAAAAATTTCAGGTCTTGTGCCTATAATAGAAAGGATTATTCATCATCATCATTGTTCTTTAACTTCTGGCATGGGTTGGACAGTTTGACTGAGGGCTGGCAAGCCAGAAGGCTGCACCAGGCTCCAATCCATCTAGCAACGTTTCTACAGCTGGATGCCCTTCCTAACGCCAACCACTCTGAGTGTGTAGTCGATGCTTTTTATGTGCCACCAGCATGGGACCAGTCAGGTGGCACGAGCATGACCACGCTCGAATGGTGCTTTTTATGTGCCACTGGCATGGGTGCCAATCAGGTGGTACTGTCATCGGCCACGACAATGACTTCACTTGCCTCAACAGGTTTTCGCAAGCGCAGTTTATTGCCCAATGATAGATTATTATTATTTCTAGAAATAGTTTTTGCGACTTTCTACTACAACACCACTATGCCTCTAGTATTTTTTGTAGTGGGTGTGTGTGTGTGTGCGTGTGTGTGTGAAATAAAGACATGTTTTAGAATATTACATCAGTTTTGCTTCATTGTGGGGGTTAGCTTCATGTTTCTGGTGCTATCTGTCATGTAGGGGATGTGCAATATGTGTTGCATTATTTTGTTGGGTAGAGACGGGGTTTTGTAAGTGCTGCATTCTTGGTTGCAGGTGGTTTGCATAGCAGAAATTGAAATTGTATATCATTTATGTAGCATATGCATTGTATTATTTTATGGGGTGGTTATCATACGGGGTCTGAGTACAAAATGTGTACTGTTTGAGATGTGCTATTGAAATGAAAATTTACTGTGTATGATGTAGGCTATTATTTTTGTATAAGGCTTGTATGCTTTTGTTCCTATTTTATTTCAATTTTAAAACACTTGCATTTTAATAGATATGATGGTACTAGTATTACTTGCACAAGTGGTTAATACATAAATTTATCATGATCATCACAATCGTTATTTGTGCTGCACTGTGAACAATGTTACACACTTAGATTTTCATTTAGTGGCAAATATGCTAAGTAAAGTAGAGACAGCTCACTCCCATATAAAAAAATAGCATGCCCCTTTTCTTCACAAGCATTGTTGAGATCAAAACTTCCAGTGAGAAAACTTTGTGAAGGGTGGGTTGTGTTGAGCTGATTTGCCCTAGATATATTATGTAAAGATAAAAGTTTTCAGTTCTGGTCTAGTGATACATGCCTGCACATTTAAATGTAAATAAATATGCATGTGTGTGCGTGTCTGGGTGAAGACTAGGTTTACACATAAGATATGTACATAGACAGTTATATGCAAACATTGTTATCATCATCAACAATTTAAATTTGCTTTTCCATGCTGTAATGAAATAGATGGATTGTTAGGGTCTGTGTTTTATATTCAGGATTACTGCCCAGCCTCAACACAAGTTAAAGACCATGATTCACTCATACCTTTCATTTTTGCTATGGTTTCTACAACAGGAAAGATGCCTTTCTTATTACCAAGCATTTTATAGAATGCACTAGATGCATTTTATTGTGATACCAGCTCTAGCAAGGTTGTCTTGTCCCTGGCAAGACTACAGAGTCCATTTTATGTCAAGCTGTCCCCACTCAATCAATGACTGCATATTAATGTGTGTGTGTGTGTGTGTGTATATATATATATATATATATATATATATATATATGTGAATAAGAGATAAAAATGAAGTTGCAACAATAGAGCAATACTTTTTTGTTTTTGAAGCTGGAACATCAGAAGTCATTGCTCCAAGTTGTTCATTGCTGATCATTGGTTGACAAATGGAATTTGGTATATATTAAACATAGCTGTAAAACATTTTCACAAATGACCAATAATCAGGGCGCAGGAATGGCTGTGTGGTAAGTAGCTTACTTACCAACCAAATGGTTCCGGGTTCAGTCCCACTACGTGGCACCTTGGACAAGTGTCTTTTACTATAGCCTCGGGCCGACCAAAGCCTTGTGAGTGGATTTGGTAGACAGAAACTGAAAGAAGCCCGTTGTATATAAATGTGTATATATATATATATATATATATATATATATATATATATATATATATATATATATGTGTGTATGTGCGTGTGAATGTTTTTGTGTCTGTGTTTGTCCCCCTAGCATTGCTTGACAACCGATGCTGGTGTGTTTATGTCCCCCGTCACTTAGCAGTTCAGCAAAAAGAGACCGATAGAATAAGTACTAGGCTTACAAAGAATAAGTCCCGGGGTCGATTTGCTCGACTAAAGGCGGTGTTCCAGCATGGCCACAGTCAAATGACTGAAACAAGTAAAAGAGTAAAAGAGTAATCAGTATAGAGACTCAGAGTTTCTGCTTCTATTCATTCATTCATTCATTCATTCATTTATTCATACACATACACATCATCATCATCATCATCATCATCATCATCATCATTATCATCATTTAACATCCACTTTTCTGTTTGCATGGATCAGACAGAATTTGTGTGTTCCAGGAGAACTTTCTCTTCAAAACATCCTTTCTATGTATCCAGATTATCACCTGCTACAGTTTTTATGGCTATTATAATTCAGTTACAAAATATGGAAACATGGTGTAACATATGATGTTGAAGATAAAAATTACAAAATATCATAAACGGATTGCTACAAATATAAGCTTATCCATGAACATGACTTCCATTTCCCTTATTGCTCAAAATTACTACAACATGTATATTACAAAACTGAAGCCACAAATTTGCAGGTCAAGTGTCATCAATAACAAATCAGAGCTGAAATGTAACAAAATATTCAGGATTGCAATCGTTACTGTGTTTTAGTATGAGAGAAGTTTATAAACCTGACTATAGCAACTTTTCAAATTCATAATGTCATAAATATCAGCAAGCATCTTACCAGAAGATAGGAATCCAACCAACCATCTTTATTGGATCAGCAGAGTTGAATTTCAGAATATCAATTGTCATATTTGAAGCTAAAAGCACATGAAACAAGCGCTGACTTTAATTCTCAAGTTTGTAACTCAATCATTAATGGCTCTAAAGGCAATAAATTTGTAGAAAATTATGCAAATCTCAAAAAGTAAAAAAAAAATATTATAAGATGGTAATAATGATGACAACAACAAAATTTCTATATGAAGTAGTAGCAATAATGATAATGATGACAATTTGTCACAAAGCTTTTTTGAGGATTTCATTTGAAAATTTAGATTTAGAGATTTCAAAGATATGATGACTGCTGGTTGATAACAATTTCATCAGATTAAGTTATGAGTGATAAGATGAGGAAAAAAAACAAAATCAGCAACCTGAGCAAGACAAGCAGACAAGTTTGGCATTAATATGCTATCTGATAAGACAATTGTAATTCTGATGAGTACTACATGAGCAATAGCCAGGGAAGGAGTGCATCAGAATACTTGATCTGGTTATATTGTATAAATATATGATGAAATCTGAATGAAGAAAATAAATATGGCAGTGGATGTTACTGGATAGTAGCAAATGGGTGTGTGACAGTTTTTCTTTTCTTTTTTAGACTCAGAAAAGCTATGACTGAGCAAATGCAGGCTATCTTTAAGCTGACTTTATCTAATATGTCAATGACTTTGATCATCATTTTGATTGAGCAGAATGATGGCAAACGATGTCTCAATCATAGCCATTCAGTTTGCTTATATTTTTTCCCAGACAATATCAAGGAAAGTTTTATGCAAATGAGTCCTTTCTTTTGAAACATGGTATGGTTTGAGGGAGATTTGGTTGTTATTTCTAACAAGAAAGTGATCACAAAGAAGCTGTTTTATCAGCTGAATTGTAGTAAATTGTTTCAAACAGAGCAGGTAGATATATGATTGTAAATTGGTGGCAGTTTTATTTAATCTCAGGTCTGCGCTAATGAAGCAGAAGTACGATCATAGACATTTTAGTGTCTACTCCTATCATTGGTTGTAAATATGTAAAATGCAACCTGTAAGCTCTTCATTCCCATGAATGTATGTAATTTAAAGTTCAATGTTTGGGTTTAATTTCATAGCAATGATTTTTAAGCATATCTTCCTTAGGATATGATGCTTATCTTTCTAAGGTAACATTCTGAGACATAAGTATCTCTTCCACATAGCTATCTAAAGTAATGCAGAATCAAACATGAGTGTGTGTGTGTGAATATTGATATTCTATGTCTTTGCTGTCACTGCCTTTGGCAATATGTCTCATTCTCCTGCACTTTCAAAGACCAGTGGAATAAAAAAAATCCTTTACTTGTAAAACAAGTAAGGACATCTGGCTGTAAAAATACAGCCTCAAGTAAATCTTCATGCTAGCACAGAAAAATAAAAAATAATAATAAATAGCTGTAAAATGAACGACTGTACACGCCACTTTTGTTTTTTAAATTTTGGCGTTTTTGTCTTGTTTTAAACTTAGATGTTCTTCAAATACCAATAAGAAATTAAAACTGTTTTTGGATGCCATAGAATTAAAAGTAGACAAAACTTTATGTGGAATTGTTAGTCAATGGTGATATTCTGAGAATATATGCTGCTAGTAGAACCAGCAAGGGAGCCATATTTGGTCATTCATCACACTAGAAATAATAGATAAATTGCATTGATATAGACCATCGATAGGTTTGTGGTTGTAATGTGTTTAGAGAGTAAAGTTTTGCCAATCAGACGAATATCAATTTTATTTAAATATTTTTTTGTTTCTTTTTAATGTAATTTTGTGAATGACTATGTATCATTTCTACAGTCCCATACATATTACAAATAGTTCAATAGAGGATTCCTTGTTCCTTGTAAAGTAACTGATCACAGCCAAAGCATTTCGTAGTTCTGAAAAAGCTTAGCCTGTTGAGAAGCAATTTCAGCTATATCATAGACATACTGATGTCACTATTTTTCGCAACAGTATAAGGATGTTGTAACAGCTTGTGTGACTAAGTAGTATGAAGGTTATAGTTATGTTGCTTATGTATAAAAAATAATCATTTTTTTCTTGCTGTGTAATTGTATCACTCTTGCTATTATTAAATGAGATTAGGTTATGTCCTAATTACAGGATGATTTTGAGGTCAGTTTCAAGAAGTAGTGCAAGTAAGGTGTCTAGATTGTGTTGGATAATGACTGTGCATGGAAAGCTAATCAAGCTAGATGGGAGGTATCATTTGCATAGAAGTGTGTTTGATGGTAATTAACAGTAAGGACATTATTCATCCATGAAAATGTGGGTTGATAAAACGTAGGTCAAAGAGAGGACGAGATAATAACTGTCATATGCTGCCACGAGTTGACTGAATGAGAAAATTTCAGTCCAAGAAGTGAGAAATGATTGCATGTTTTTTCTTGAGGTTTTTGTGCAAGACAGTCAAAGACTTTGATAAAGTCAAAGACTTTGATGAAGTCAAAGACAGTAATAGTGAATTTGCCGAAGTTGATGAAGTTGAGAATCTGCTAGTGTGAGATATGTCTCAAACCCGAAGTACAACTAACTTTATGGAAATCATATACATACATGTATAATTGGTATGGTGTAGGTATGCTGCATGTATATGCATATATGTGTGTGTGGTGTGTGTATATAAACACAGACAAACACACATTACAATAATATTTCTTCTATAAAGTACTATAAACTATTGTGGTTTATTTAGTGAACTTGTGTTAAGATAGAAGAAATTTGTATTAAATGTTGATCTCCCCAAATGCATGTATGCAATGTCAATAACTTTGTTCATAATCATCATCATGGTGTTTTTAGAGTTTACAATATTATTGCGTACAAATAATGTTATAATGTAAGTTCAATTAATTATGTCTCCTTTAAAAATGAAATGTCAAGTACAACCACAAGGTGCCTGAGAATAAAGACTTTGCTCATAACCACCATAAATTTTTCATAGCTTGCTACATTAGTGATCTTGAGTTTGACTCATTCAGATATACCTTCTGTGTGACAAGACTAATAGAAACTAGTCAAAAGACAGAAATATTACATTTAGTTCTTCAATTGCACAATTTCAGTATAACCAACCACTACTTCAATGTTTGTCAGTACAAAATTAAACTATTTATTCTAAGTGGGAGCAAACAGAGAGTCTGTATATAGTCACTTACTCTGCTAGAAACAGTAGGTATATCTGCATCAAAACTCAAACAATTGGCTAAAGAGAAAAGAAGAATGCAACAGATAATGTAGTCTTAAGATACACTATCTGAAAAGAAAAAGGTGAGACTGATACAGCTAGAACACATTGATCAGAGTTTAAAAGAAGTTGAAAAATAAAGTAGATTATTGGTACAATGTTTCACGCAGCACAGTACAAGGAATGCAGTGAAAACAATTTACTTATCTATTATTTAACAGTTACTTCTGCAGTTTCAGTTTACCAGCTGCTATCTCAATATGCTCAGAGTCAAACATCATTGGTTATACTCATAACTGTTGGATCACCAAAATTATTTATACTTAAAATGCAGGGTAGTGAAAACTGATTATTGTTTATCATACTATATTTTTCAAGATGTTTATTTTACGAATTTTAATCACTGGACTGCAGCCATGTGCAGGCATAGCCTTCAAGGATATAGTTGGTTATATCATTTCTAGTATTGCAATTTGGTAGTTAATGTATCAAATATTACAAAGATGAAAGCAAAAGTAGACCAGGATAGGATTGGAAGTTAGAGTGTAAAAGATATCGCCAAATGCCATAAGAGACATTTCTGTATGCAACACACTACCAATTCTGCCATCCGCTGCCTTTATAGGTCAGTGTTTACAAAATAGAACATTCATTCAAGAAATCTATCTACAGTGAAAAGAAATGAGTCACCTGTTCAAAATAGGAGATTATTTCATCTTGTAGTGAGCTGAAAATTTCATTTTTAAACATCAATACAAGACAGAAAAAAGATAATAAACAAATAAATTACATTTGCTTTAATGTGTTCTAAGTTAGCCTTTGTCATGCAACCCCAATGCTACTACAAACAACAACTGCACTGCCCCCACCACACACCACTACGGCTGGTAGAAGCACATCATTTTCCTTTTAAAACACAAAAGGAGGGTCCCTGTATATATTATCTTCTCCTTTGCATTAAAAAAATAAGAGAAATACCCACTTCTCTTATTGTCATTTTCATTACATCTTTAGAAACTATTCTGCTTTCTTTAGATTCTGTTGTCACTAGAAGCCAAATACATAAACACACACACATACATATATGGAGTGGGAGTCACATACATATATACCTCTATCACCTGCCCACTTTGACAACGTATGATATGTGTTAAACAGTAAATTGCTTGAGATTTGTGCCAAGATGAATTCACCAAGGACAATTAGATAGGGATGGTGGTGTCCAACGTTTTGCTATGTTGCTCTTATCAAAGGTTTATTAGAACCAGGTTAGAAAATACAAAGATATTTTATGGATTGCTTATACTAATTGTCTATAGATAAAATTAAGTCTAAAGGGTTCATATACATATCCCCCTCCTCCTCCTCACTACCACTGCCACCTCCACCACCACCACCACTTAACATCCATTTTCCAAACTGACATGAGTTGAACAGTCTGTTCTGGCTTTGTTTCTATGGCTGGATGCCCTTCCTGATACTAAACACTTTACAGAGTGTACTGGGTGCTTTCTAAGTGGCACCAACATTGGTGCTTCATGTTTGCATGGCTCACATGCAGATATAAACACACACACACACACACGTATACATGACAGTCAAAGAAAAGCAAGCAGGTTGAATGTTCAAAGTTACTGTCATCCCCACTTCTTGTAAAAGTATAATAAATAAGTACTTAAGAAAGGGCATTGCATAATTCAGTTTAATGTTAAATTGTTTTTATTATAATTTGACATAAAAATAAACATTAATATATTATAAAGTAAACTGATATGAAACTCAATACAAAACTACAGTCAGATACATTCTATATCATAAATAGCAACAATTATTTATAATTTGTGTCCTTCTGGTTCATTCAGATAGAAGGACCCAGTCTGAACAAGCTGGTGGCGTGAAACTTATAAGTAAATAATACCATTTATGATATAAAATAAGTTTACACACACACACACACACATAAATATCTACACAAACAAACTTACATTGTCGGCACTCCGTCGCTTACGACATCGAGGGTTCCAGCTGATCAGATCAACGGAACAGCCTGCTCGTGAAATTAACGTGCAAGTGGCTGAGCACTCCACAGACACGTGTACCCTTAATGTAGTTCTCGAGGAGATTCAGCGTGACACAGTGTGACAAGGCTGACCCTTTGAATTACAGGCACAACAGAAATAGGAAGTAAGAGTGAGAGAAAGTTGTGGTGGAAGAGTACAGCAGAGTTCACCACCATCCCCTGCCGGAGTCTTGTGGAGCTTTAGGTGTTTTTGCTCAATAAACACTCACAACGCCCGGTCTGGGAATCGAAACCGTGATCCTATGACTGCGAGTCCGCTGCCCTAACCACTGAGCCATTGCGCCTCCAGTCACACAAACTTATACACCTATCAATATCTACACACACAAAACAGAATTTCACAGATATAGCTGTTCATGTAACAGCAATATTCATGAAACTCCACATAGGCCCAGAGAGTTTTCTCAGCACTACAATGAACAATTACATTCTACTTTATTAATTCTAAAACACAATATGCCACTCCTTCTCTCCAGACTACTTGTGATTGACAACCATCAATCCCTCTTACCGATGACCATCTCTAACCGACCATCACCCCACTCTCTCTCTCGTTCCCTCCATCATCCCAAACACTGTATCAGCTAACATCCTCTTGTTCTTCGATCATCTCTCTGTCTCCTGTTCACCCGCAACACACAATTTCAGCCTCTTGTTCAATTTGTCAAGACTATATCTGTTGCCTTCTCACACATCTTTGATAACTTCTCATTTCTTATTTCTTTATTGCCCACAAGGGGCTAAATATAGAGGAGACAAACAAGGACAGACAAAGGGATTAAGTCGATTACATCGACCCCAGTGCATAACTGGTACTTAATTTATCGACCCCAAAAGGATGAAAGACAAAGTCGACCTCAGCGGAATTTGAACTCAGAACGTAACGGCAGACGAAATACCACTAAGCATTTCGCCCGGTGAGCTAACAATTCTCTTTTATTCATTTCTTTCTTGGGGGGGGGGGGATGTATGTCTTTTAATGAATGACCTCATAATACAACTGGCTTGTTTTATGAGATACAAGTCAGCCTCACAAGTGCCAATGCCATGGTAATATACACATAATCTATTCTGTTATGTGGACAGTGAATGAATGGACATGTGGGGGTCAAAAGACCTTTTAGTTTGTGCAGGACATGACAGCCTCTCGAGTTTTGGTGCTATGATAAAATGCACCCAATTCAGTCAATTAGGTGGTTAGTGCTTGGAAGGGCACCCAACCATAGAAACCAAGCTTAAAATGAAATGCTTAAGCAAGACATGGTCCTCTGATCCATCTAGGAGGGCAGTAACACCAAATGACTGACTTAAAGTATGATGACTTGGCCTATTCTTACCAACATGGAAAGTGGCAATAAAACAATAGTGGTAATGAAGAAGAATATGTGCGTGTGTGTGTGTACGTGTGTGTGTGTGTGTGTGCATGTGTGTGAGTGTGCATGCATGTGTGTGGGCGTGTGTGTGTGTGTGTGTGTGTGTGTGTGTATGTACACGTGTGTATAAACTGATTAAATGGTATTTGAATGGTACCATGGAAAGAGATGAGACGCAATCTCTATTTCAGCAGTATATTGGATGCAGGAAAGTTCTCAGTACATCTTCACATTAGAAGTGTACCAAATCTGAGATATATATGTGTGTGTCAGTAATAAGGTAAACAAGTCTGTATATCTAAACCAAGGTTTCATTCACTTATATTGAAAGGATATACATTTTCTCTTAATCTGTTGATGTTAACAATTGAGCAAAAGCCAATGGAGCAGACCCATAGTTGTAATCCTGTTTACCTTACATATAATAAATATGGATGTAAGTTGATACAAAGTCAAGAATAATGGAATAATGCTTATGGAAGCAGTAATACATATCTAAACCTGTCACTGAATCCAAAACAAAAATCAGTTCATTTTTAGTCTTAGAAAGTAAATTTATTATGAATCATTTTTAATTTCTTCAGATTATCACCCCTTCTCATTCAGAGTGCAAACAATCACCACTAGGCTTTCTTTTACTTTCTCTTCACAAAGAGAAATTTTCAAAAATTAGAGAACATATTGTATACAGGATTTGATACACCTACCACAACCCTTCACTTATAAAGTTTATTATAAATATAAAGGCCACAAAGAGATAATGTGCTAGTCTACTGACCTCATAGTCAACTAGTTCAAATTTTACAGACATTATGACATGCCTCTGAACAATGCAAAGCTTACCTGATGGATTGAAAACGGAATACACTCCTACTCCCCAGCTGATAGCATTGAAATAGGGCATTCAGTTGTTCAAGCAACCACCTTAACACAAAGACCATTCATGCATTGGAGAAAAAAGGCATTTGTGTGTGTGTGTGTGTGTGTGTGTGTGTGTGTGCGTGTGCGTGTGTGTGCGTGTGGGGGAGAGAGAGAGATAGAGAGAGAGAGAAAGAGAGAGAGAGAGAGAGCAGCCATAGCTTATTTAATTAAAACAAAATTTTAATGAGTTTGTATTATGCAAATAGGTATACACATTTACATTTCTATAGTGATGTATATATATTAGTAGAACAGTGTACAAGTGCATTAACATATTCTTGTATATATTTACACAAACACTATTTATGCTGTACAAAACACACACACACGCAAACATGCAGCAGAACACCTATCCAAGTACCTGTGTGTATGCATGTCTTGTTTCCCTTGCTAAGTATGATGGCAGTGGTAGAATATTGAGGAAATAGAATTTAAAATTATCATAACACATACAAAAATAGATCTGATACATGTTTATACAACACATATATGCACGCACGCACGCACACACACACACACACACATACACCTTGTAGATGTAAATTGTCTTAGCTGAAGAAATATTTAATTAAAATAACCAAATGGAAATGAAAAGTTATACTTACAAAGTAATAGATACAGTCATAAATAGTCACAAAAAATAATACAAAACCATGAGACATAATAATCTTATTAATTAATTATAATTAAATAAACAAAATTGTTAGTTTTGTTAATATTTGATACTTGTTTGCTTTCATTTCAAAGTGTACTTTTATCTTACTGGATATTTGAATTTAGTAATGGTCAAAAACTACTTTATACATTAGTGAGTGTGTGTGTGTGTATGTCTATATGCACACACATTAGCTATCATCATTAGACACACGTATACAGTATACATATATAAAGCTACCATGAAGAGAGTAGATCATCATCATCATCCTATAATCTCCATTTTCCATGATAGCATAGGTGTTTTATATATATATATATATATATATCATCGTAAATATACAGGGATTAGCATTGAGTTGCTTCTCCAACATACTGAAAATTTAGAAATAGCAGTCAAAAAACTACTGATTCCAAACTACAAATTTTTCTCTAAATGGATGGCGATATTTATGGCGCACATAGAACAAAAAACCAGAGTGAAAAGCAAAAACAAACCTGCCTTTAGTTAATTGGATACGAACGTTTCGCGATATATATATATATATATGTGTGTGTGTGTGTGTGTGTGTGTGTGTGTGTGTGTGTGTGTGTGTGTGTATAGGAAGGGCATCCAGCTGTAGAAGCTCTGCCAGACCAGACTGGAGCCTGGTGCAGCCACCGGCTCTCCATGCCAGCTTGGAAAACGGACGTTAATTGATGATGATGATGATGATGATGATGATATATAACATCTGCTTTCCATGCTGGCATGGGTTAGACGGTTTGACTGGAACTGGTAAGCTGGAGAGCTGCACCAGGCTCCAGTCTTTTATGGTTTGATTTCAACAGCTGGATACCCTGCCTAACATCAACCATTCTAGTGTACTGGATGTCATTTACATTTCACCAGTGCAGGTACCATGTGTATGTCACTGGTATGGATGCCTTTTGTGTGTCCCCAGCACAGGTGCCTTTTACGTACTACTAGCACAAGTACCTTTCCCATGTCCCCAGCACAGGTGCCTTTACTGTGACACCAGTACGGGTGCTTTTTATATGTAACTGGTATGGGTGCCTCTGTGTGTGTGTGTACATAAAACAGGAAGGTAGGATTTGAGTGAGATTTGCAGATTGAATACCATGTTAATGCTTTCTCATTGTCATATACATACATATACACATGCGTAAAATGGACTGATTCCAGAAGTCAAAGAGAATGGAGAAAAAGGAGTGTATTAGAAGAAATGTTTAGACTGTTTTGTCAGGATTACAAACAATTCAAAGAACTGCTGCTGTACATATCAGATTAAGTGTTAGAAAAAAAAATCTTCAACGTCATTTGCTGAATAACAATATACATTTTTGTTTTTTATTTGTGTTCATTTAGTAGTATCATATTAATATACAGTCATGCATACAGAAAACTCACGTTTTGGTTCAATTCAATGCATTAAGTTATTCAAATTAAGTCATTTTATCACCATCATATCTCTCTCTCTCTCTCTCTCTCTATATATATATATATATATCATCATCATCATCATCATCGTTTAACGTCCGCTTTCCATGCTAGCATGGGTTGGACGATTTGACTGAGGACTGGTGAAACCGGATGGCAACACCAGGCTCCAGTCTGATTTGGCAGAGTTTCTACAGCTGGATGCCCTTCCTAACGCCAACCACTCAGAGAGTGTAGTGGGTGCTTTTACGTGTCACCCGCACGAAAACGGCCACGCTCGAAATGGTGTCTTTTATGTGCCACCCGCACAAGCCAGTCCAGGGGCACTGGCAACGATCTCGCTCAAAAATCCTACAGGAGCCAGTCAGGCGGTACTGGCAACGGCCACGCTCAAAATGGTGCATCTCATGTGCCACCCGCACAAGAACCAGTCCAGGGGCACTGGCAACGATCTTACTTGGCTTGCCGGGTCTTCTCACGCACAGCACATTTCCAAAGGTCTCGGTCCGTAGTCATCGCCTCGGTGAGGCCCAATGTACGAAGGTCTTGCCTCACCACCTCAGCCCAGGTCTTCCTGGGCCTACCTCTTCCACGGGTTCCCTCAACTGTTAGGGTGTGGCACTTTTTCACGCAGCTATCCTCCTCCATTCTCACCACATGTCCATACCAGCGCAATCGTCTCTCTTGCACGCCACAACTGATGCTTCTAATGTTCAGCTTTTCTCTCAAGATACTTACACTCTGACGGGTATTCACATTGACATTACACATCCAACGGAGCATACTGGCTTCATTCCTTGCGAGCTTACGTATGTCCTCAGCAGTTACAGCCCATGTTTCACTGCCATGTAGCATGGTTGTTCGTACGCATGCGTCATACAGTCTGCCTTTTACTCTGAGTGAGAGTCCCTTTGTCGCCAGCAGGGGTAAGAGCTCTCTAAACTTTGCCCAGGCTATTCTTATTCTAGCAGCTACACTTTCAGCGCACCCACCCCCACTACTAACTTGGTCGCCCAGATAGCGGAAGCTATCGACTACCTCTAGTTTTTCACCCTGGAATGAGATAGAAGTTGTTTCCTGTTTGTTTGCAGTCTTTATTGCACCTGAACATCTGCCACAAACAAAAACTAACTTGCTAGTTAACCTGCCTTTGATGTTGCTGCACCTCTTATGTGTCCATAGCTTGCACCGGGTACATCTTATAGAGTTACTACCTACTCCTTTTCTACATACTGAGCAGGGCCATCTACCTGAAGGGGTTTGTGTTTTATCTACCTTCCTACTTATTAGGATTTTGGTTTTAGCTAGGTTGACTCTAAGGCCCTTCAATTCTAGACCTTGCTTCCACACCTGAAACTTCTCCTCTAGTTCTGATAGTGACTCCGCAATTATGTATATATATATGTATATATATATGTATATATATGTATATATATATGTATATATATGTATATATATATGTATATATATATATATATATATATATATATATATATATATATACATGTAAGATTGATAATTTGCTGTGTTTGAAAAAACTTGTTTATCTGTGCACAAATGAGGCCCTAAAAGCATATCACTTGTGTTTATACCTGTGAACCCAATCTGTCCCTATATTAACTCTTTTCCCCTTTCACTCATCTTCTGAACATTCATTCCTCCTTCACTCTTCCAACTACAGCAATATTCACTTAGCTGCTGCAATTATCCTTTCTACAATATCCACAAGGCCTGAAATTTTGGTGGAGAGGGCTAGCTAATTACATCATCCCCCAATGCTTTACTGGTACCTAATTTCATCAACCTCAAAAGGATGAGAGGCAAAGTCAACTTTGTTGGTGTTTGGACTTAGAACACAAAGATGGATGAAATAAGACAAGGCATTTTGTCCGGTGTGCTAACAATTCTGCCAGCCTGCCACCTTGATTCGGCTCTAGTTATTATATGACAGCAGAACTGCACATATTTTGTTGCCCCGATGGTGCTACCATTTATTTCTCTCCCAGAAACTACTTCCTTCATCACCCACATTCCTAATATCATTCCTTACCCCATTTTTCCAACTGAATGCCTTTCTTTACTCCACTTTCCCTTGCATACCATATCATTCTGCCAGAGAAAGCCCCCATCACCACTCCTTTCATCCACCACTATTTCCAGGGCTATGTATATCTAACCACATCCCTAGCACTGTACACTTATCTCACACAAACCCAAAACACATTTCACATCATCTTTGCTGCCTTCTATTACCTCCCTGGCCCAATCCTATTTCCTCCATTTTCCTGGCAAACTGATATTCACCATTCACCTCTTTCCCTCATCTGCATCCATCTGTCACTTTTCTTTCACACTCTCACACACATACCTACCCACTGACCCTGCGTGATGCTCTGTTCCACTTCTCTTACATTCACCTTCCTGTAAATTGAGGATATACCATGACACAGTCTCAAAGGTATGCTCATTACTATCATCATCTATCTTTTTCTAGCTGGAGTAGCCATGTATCTGTTCCTATCTCTATATCATACTTTAACCTCTCATCACTGGCATAAAACCACATCCCCCTATACTTCACCCCAACTCAGTGAGGGTGTATTGTCTTGAAAGTTACTAGCTGACTTCACTAGTGCAAGTGCCATGAATAAAATACTTAGTAAGTTTCAGTAAAATAGTTAGAGATAAAAAAGACAACAAGGTGTTGAAACCATGCCAAAGCAGACATTGGAGTTCAGTGCAGTACACTGGCTTGTTGGTTCCTATCATACCAACCAACTCATGCCAGCATGGAAAATGGGCATTAAGCAATGACAAAGATGATAATGATGATGATACAATAGTTTGCCAGGTGGGTATGTAGATATATATAAACACCTGTTAAACTATCTTCTTACAAAAAGTCAAGAGAGTCACTTTCATTGACTCATTTGAGGCTGTGCAACTTTAATATTACATTTCCAGATGAATATGGATTACAATCAATCATGTTGTGGTTTGATGAATTTCTTAACAGGATACCTAAATAAGGAATAAAATTAACTATGTCAATATTTATAAGGAAACAATAGTTGCCCAAACATATGTCAGTTTATTCATAGCATACTTGGAAGTCCAAATATACAAAAATGCCAGATTAACATTCAGTAACAACACTCATAAATATTTATGGCAGAACTAGAAATAATACTTAGATGGTTATATTATGTTTTGATCAACTTAATGAGTTTAAAACTCTAATTTATATTATAATCAACAATATTCATTTTTCAATAAAATATATTCAAAAGTAATTACTCTTTATGAATATTTTTAGTACTGAAAAAGTTGCAAACATCAAAAATAACATCCATCCACTTTCACTGAAAAGACTCAAAACAATGTTTGTTTTGCATTTCAAACCACCCAAAACATACAAAAACAAATATACCAATTTAATCTGGCAAGAAAAATCTGCACAGTATATTGAATTTTGAAACCCAGAATAAACATCTTTGAGAATTAAAGAGAATACTACTTGAAAGATAGTACACAAATAATGTTAATTAGTAACAACAAAGAACATGATAAAGCATGTTCTTTTATTTAAGAATTACAAAGAAGAAAATACTTCTGTCACACTTAATACTCTACCTTATATATCGACATACAATCCAGAAAAATACAGAAGCATCCATTAGAATACTTCATTACTGAGGAGAGATCCAAGACATTTCACAGCTTGGATCTCAAAAGACATGAAATAAACCAAAATCCATAAAAATAAAAAATTACTAGAAGAGCCAAATTACCCACCTTAGTAAAAAATATAACTCCAACAGTTAAAAAGCGTGGTCTTCTTAATTATAGAATCTGTCATAATCTTATTGAATAGGTTATTAAATGTAATCCTTATAATACAATAGAGAAAGAAGTAAATGAACAGTGAGATATAAATATATACAAAGGTTATGTGGGTTATACCAAAAGTAATGCTTGTGAGCATAACTTCTTTTTATTGATATAAGTCATTCAAATTGCATGTTGGTAGAGCAATCCTTACTTATACTCAATGTCTCCATTACAATTAATGCACATGTGCCATCATTGAACCCAACTCTTGAATCGTCTTTGAAAAAATTCCATTGTGCTCACATCTTCACGACTACTTTCACTACATCTGTGTCCTTAAATTGTTTTCTCTGAAAACAGTCCTTCGTTGAATCAAACATGTGGAAGTCAGCAGGCAACAATCATGAATAGAGGACCACAGACCAACTCAATTTTAGCAATTGCCTAATTTCTTGCCAGATATGTGTGTGACTGCACACTGCAATGCTAAATACAGATCCTTTGCAAATTCTTGTTGGTCTGTTCTTCCTAATGGCACCCAAGCATTTTGAATCAAGGAGAATGATGGCATTGTTATCCCAATAAACAGTAACAATAACTTTCTGTGACAGTTACTGGCTTTTGAACTTCTTAGGCTTTGGAGAAAAGGTGTGATGTCATTACATGTACTGAGCTTCCATTTCTGCATCATAAAAACACAGCCATGTTTCATCCCCCGTGATCAGATCAGGAAAATGTTTCCATATTGACTTCAGCTGTTTCCAGCAGATATGAACAGACTTCTACTCATCTCTCCTCAAACTGGGAGTCAACTGCTAAGGTACCCATATTGTACAAACTTTGCAATATCTAAAGTTTCCCACCATCCTCTTTAATGCATTGTGATCACAGTCTATGTGAACAGCAAGCTCAGATTGTGAGTTGTCTGCCCATGTGGATCAATACATCCACTCACTAACAAATCATTTCAGTAGTCACAGCTGATGTTATCCAACAGCAGGGATTTTCTTTAAAGCTGATTTCTCTTTTAAACTTCTTCATCCAACTGTGCACATTGCTATTGTCAATGGTTTCATCTCTGTAAACAATTTGTAGCCTTCTGTCGATGTCAGACAACCAGCAACCATCCTTCATCAAAAACTCAATGACAGCCTGTTACTTCAGCTCAGAACCCATTATTTGCTTGCGACAAAGAACAAAAAGAAGAGAAAGTGTTACTCTACCAACATGTGCAGTTTGAATGACCCATGACAGTGACTAAAAGTGCTATGCCTACTTTCACATTACTTCCGGTACAACTCTTGTAATTTTCACTTCAGCAATCTTCTTGCGTAGTCTAAAGTCAATAGCAAAATTTTAATTGCAATTTAATATATTTTCATAAAAATGTAGTTTTATGGTCAATTTTCAATGCTTCATCATAGCTACCATCTTTCCAGTGGGATTTTATGAATAACTCTTATCTATTGTGATATCTTCTTCCTGTCTCTATCTTTAAATCTTAAAATTTTTTTTTTTTTTTGTTTCTTCTGGACTTCAATTATTTTGGTTGTTGTTGTTGATTTCATTTGCATTGTTGTTATTCTTTCTGTTTATAGATGCTATTTTTGGTTACAATAACAATTTTTTTGTTTTGCAGTTGTTATTCATGTTTGTGTAGTTTCACTAAATTATTATTGTGCTGTTGCTCATTTTTGTGTTGATGTTTAATGTGAGCCAGCATGATTATCTCAGATATCGTATGATACTGTTGTTGTTTAAGATAGGAGAGTATGGTTACAGGGACATTTAGCAGGAATATACTAGTTGAAATTATTCAATCAGTGAGTGATATCAACTGTGTTTAATCTAGACACAAGGGCCCAATTTAGAGCAGGGAGGATGGAATTAGTCAATCATTCCACTTCCTTCAAATATTTGACCGGCACTTTATTTTATTGATACTGGAAAGAAGAAAAGCAAAGCTGACCACAGCTGGGTTTGAACTCAGAACATAGAGTCAGAACAATTCTACAAGGTATAACACCAATCTCAATAATAATGTTTCTGTAATAATAATTTTAAATAAATGAATACATTCTTGGTATTTGTCACATTATATTCAAAACTGCAATGCACATGAGTAATATGGTCTATTATTTCTACTGTTTAATTATCCACACACTAGTAGAGATAAACAAAGTCAGTCATTTACTCTTTAAAATGACCAGATACATCCAACAACTCATCAGCCTAGTTTTATTGGTGGATGCAATCCTATGTTGTTGTTGTTGGCACTCCGTCGCTTACGACGTCGAGGGTTCCAGTTGATCCGATCAACGGAACAGCCTGCTCGTGAAATTAACGTGCAAGTGGCTGAGCACTCCACAGACACGTGTACCCTTAACGTAGCTCTCAGGGATATTCAGCGTGACACAGTGTGACAAGGCTGGCCCTTTGAATTACAGGCACAACAGAAACAGGAAGTAAGAGTGAGAGAAAGTTGTGGTGAAAGAGTACAGCAGGGTTCGCCACCATCCCCTGCCAGAGCCACATGGAGCTTTAGATGTTTTCGCTCAATAAACACTTACAATACCCGGTCTGAGAATTGAAACCGCGATCCTATGACCGCGAGTCCACTGCCCTAACCACTGGGTCATTGCGCCTCTACGCAATCCTATATTATTCAAGTTCTTGAATAATTCAGTGATGGTCAATGAATATGAGGATAATATTTTGTAAGTATTAGTCCTCATAAGTAAAGCTGAACTCATTATGCAAGTCAAGGAAGCTTTTGGTAACGTTACTATGCTTCTACAACATGCAGTAGCAAGTCATTACTAATGGTGGTACCTATGTGCTGGCCATTGGACTGGGCTGTTTGGAAGTGATACATATGCTTTTACCAGATACACAGTAGCTTTTCAGAGAAAAGGAAGTAAATGATTTGGTTATTTAATTCCAGGACAGCACTGATCAAACATACTTATAATCTAGCATACAAAGGTGTTCAAGCTATGACATCCAATCTTTTATTCAAGGATACTGTATCTAGGGCTACATTACCCAAAGCATCTTTGTATTTCAGAAGGATACATTGTCTATATACCAACAGACATCAATGGGAGACTTGTTAAAAAGTTTGTATATCATTAAGCTAGTTAATTTGCATGTTTAAAAATCCCAATAAAAAAATGGAAAAAATGTCTCTTTTTTTTTCCTCCCTTGTTGCTTCTCTACTTTTATGCTTCCAAACAAAATTGGTTGAGATGTCCTTTTGTTCTTTTAAGAACAGCTGTTTTTTTTCACAGTTCTTTCTAAACAATTGTCCACTTGAATTATAAATAGTACTCGTGTACAAAAATGTGTGGCATGGAAGTATTTTCTCAATGGCGAAATATTTGGGCAGACTCTGCTCTTAAATATTTATAAATCCAAAAATATTTAGATGAATTTAGCATGTCACATAACAAATCATAAATTTGCATTTCTAAATTTTAAATCTTGAATATTCATTGCTGTAAATATAACAGTAAAATTAACTAAAGGAGATAATTCAAGTGAGCCAATGTAAAATCTATTATAAGTTGATAAATGCAGGTATGAGTTGATTAGTCCATGGTGATCGATCTCAACTAATACCAAAACATGTTTATAGCTAATCCCTTGCATGCAAACAAAGATAGAATTTCTTGTATGTAAATAAATTTTGTGAAATTGATTCTTAATTTTTTTGAAATTATCTCTCCTTTTCTTTGAGAGTTGTTAACAATTACAACTATGTTTCTGCTTTTTCTCTCCAACTAGGAGGGGAAAATGCAATTAATTCAAAATTATTTACATATGCCATTTGGTACATTACCCCTTAACATATTTAATATCAAATTAGGCTATTTATTACATGAATTATACATAAAGCATTGTTTAAAAAATGCATTTAAAAAGCTTAATTTGCTACATTCATAGATTAAATAAGATACATATGTAGGCATATGTAAACATATATAATACATTGCTACAGGAAATAAGTTTAGAACTCTTTTTTTCTTTTTCTTTTTGACAAATAAAGCAAACAGCAGCAATCAGGCAGAGATTTTCTTTCTTTCTTCAGGAGTAAACAAAATAGCTCCTGAGCCAACAATATAGATTCTACATGCTAGAAACAGCAGCTAAATCTTACTCAAATCATGCATACAGTTTTACACAAGACAAGGTAATATTGAGCTAAGCAAAAACAAAAATACCATAATAGCAAGGACTAATATTTGAACTTGCAACCATATTGTAGTGGTCTAGCACTTTAAACCAAGATATTTTTAAAAGAATCAAGTCATGGATTGTAGAATAGTCTCAGAACCCCCCCCCCAAAAAAAAAAAACGCATCAGAAGATCAAGAAGAGACATTTCTGATAATTTGAAATTATGATTTTTATTGTACCTTGCACTATCGTAAAGAAAGCTAAGCTCATAATCTTTGCATGGCCTCTAAGTCTAATGGGTCATGTGGCCTAGTTGTATGACATAACAACTTAAATTTACATCCACTCTTCAAGAAATAGCTGGCTGGCTTCAGCTTCATGCTCTCGCTTGATGGGGCTGGAGTCATTCCAAGTTACTGGTTCCAGAGGTGTCATTATGTGTAGAGCTGACCAGGTTCACCAGTGCTCTCTATTGCTGGTGGTATCATGCCAGCCCCTCTGCATCCTCCAAGGTGACATCAAACTTTTGGAGGTCTTTGCTAATCATGTCTAGCCATCTGGTGTGGAGCCTGCTGCAAGGCCCCTTCCCGCCCACAGCTGTTGCATTGAATGAGAATAAAGACCTGATAGAATGATCTAGTGGGAGGCATTTTGTAATAACAAACTTCAAGTAACTGTAGTTTCCTTTAAATACACCCTTCTCAAAGTCATAACCATAGTAGAAGTTGAAACTAAGCCTTTATAATTTTACAACATCCCTGCTCAGCTAACACTATACATGGAAAATCCACCATAAGATGTATATTTTCTTAAGCTACGATTTAAAACACTTTATATGGTTATGTCATGAAAAAAACCCATTGCAGTATAACTGACTTGGATCTTAATGACACAAGGAAATAAAATGCCATCAGCAACATAAAAATGATATCCTTATCACCAGCTGCATAAACAACACTTTTCAATATTCACTTATTTATCAATTTATTTTTGAATACAAATAGATATGTCAACTTCAAAAGTATTATTATTTTAAATACATTTTCTGATCCCTGATTATTTTTATTTGAATTCAAGAAATATTTTAACTATTGCCAATGAATAGCAACAAAATTTTGATGTTGAGTAACTTTATATATAAGTTTATCATAAACATGGTTGTATTCCTAAAACACATTAATAAAAATGGTGTACTAGCCCTTGCTGATACGAGGAATAAGTCAGCGTGGTGATGCTACACCAGAAGTTTTATTAACAGTACATTCCTTAGGAGAGCACTCTGTCTTTCTAAGACAGTTATTTCTTAGTGATATATAAAGTAACAATTTGCTTCCTCAGTCTGTTCTAGACAATTTATGTACCAGTCACTCATGATGTCCTTGTGTCTAAACAAATAACTGTTCTTAGTTTAATAGTACTCGACAAGGTAAAATTACTGAAACAGCTGAATTTCCTGCGAGGTAATTTGTTGTAAATATTCTATATTTTCTAAATGCAGTGTATTTGAGACTAAATTCTCATAAAGTATAAACTTATAGTATGACTGTTGAATAATTGTGTATTCTTAGTAATTAAATATCTTACTTAGATTAAATAAACTTTTTACAGCCTAGGTTCAGTTCTCTCTCTCTCTCTCACTCTCATATATGTATCTTAAAATTATTATTTGGATGGTCTTCTGCAACTCAGCCAAATAATCTATATTCTTTGGTTTAGACAGAAAATCAGACAAACAGAAAAAAATTAATGAATAAAGAAGAAAAACATAATGAATAATGACCTATACAAAGATGCATATGAGTGAAGAGTGATAGATTGACGGACAGATATTAAAATGTAGGCCATTTCATAGAGAGAGAAGCAAGATGAGAGAAAAATCAAAAGAAAGACAGAGAGAGAAGTCAGACTGTCAGAAAGAGGTCAACACATAGCAAGAGATGCAGATGTAGACTGACACACAAACATACACAGAAACAAACATGCAAATACTATAAAATGTACAATCAGACAGATACACACACATGTTTACATGATGGTTATTGGTTTACTTTGCACACCTGTTGCTAGTATTCAGGTCAATGGATATCATTATCATCACCATCATTCTGTTAAGAGCCATATCATTATCGACAACAGTAGAAGCAAAACAAAGAATGCTATAACAGGGAGTTACATTTTAGCGTCGGATAATCACCAGGGATATGTATTATCATCTGGCTGAATCCACTATAGCAACTCTTTCAGTGGCCACCACTAGATTCAACAAGTGTAGAGGAACAGATTACAGATGTGTGGGAATGCAACATATCCAGATGATCAGATTGCATTCTGTAATGATGACCAACATGAAAGGCAAAACAAGTGATCCGGTTGTTAAAGGTGACTGAATGCGTATGGACATAGAATAAATACAAGACAATGAATATTCAGAGAACAGAAATGTAAAATATTCTTCAAGGAAACTGCTGTGGATGTGTCAGAATGAGGAATAACTGGGAAGGAAAAGAGAGGTCAAATCTCAGCTCACTGGACATTACAAAACTGTTTGCAAAAAGCTGATATGATTGGTCATAAGCTGAATGTAGGACTTAAACAAGTCACATCATTAAAATACTGACTCTCTCTCTCTCTCTCTCTATATATATATATATATTTATACATCATCATCGTTTAACATCCACTCTCCATGTTGGCATGGGTTGGACGGCTTGACTGAGGACTGGCAAGCTAGGTGGCGGCATCTGCCTCCAATATGATCTGGTAAGGTTTCTACAGCTGGATGCCCTTCCTAATGCCAACCACTCTGAGAATGTAGTGGGTGCTTTTATGTGCCACTGGCATGGGAGCTGATCAGGCAGCACTAGCATCTCAGACACTTGAATGGTGCTTTTTACATGCCACCGGCATGTATATATATATGTATATGTGTGTGTATATATATACATATATATACATATATATATATATATATATATATATATATATATATATATATATATACAAATAATGAGCTTCTACAGCTTCTGTCTACCAAATACACTCACAAGGCATTGATTGGTTGAACATGGTAGCATGTGGATGCTAAGTGAACCTCTGAACTGCACTTCTATGGCTATAACATACATCTACACACATACATACATAAAGAGATATGCATGTATATGTAAATACATAAACATTTTCATGCATTAACAATATTAAATATGATGCTCAAAGCAGCCAGAACTATAGCAAGCAAGAAAATGTATAAAGAAAATGAAAATAAAACAGATTCTACTAAAGAAAGAAAGAAACAAACAAACAAAGAATGAGAGAGAGAAAGAGAGAGAGATAGAGAGAGAGATCACAGGCATTCCTAGAGAGAAAGTGAGAATTAATGAGAGAGAGCCATAGGGGAAGTAAATAAATCTGTTTAATCAACACGATGTATTTATCAGACATTAAAATCACGTTTTTGTGGATGATTACCATAACTTAGTAAAATGTTAGCAATACCAATAATTTAAACTAAATAATTTCTTTTAAAGACATCTTTAAACCTTTCAATCTGAGACCGGTCTGTGAACCAACATATATTACCAGCTAATCTATATTCCCAAGGAGAAAAAAAATAGAATAAAACTTGGGTGGGGTTAGCAATAAAATGAATATTTAAACTAGTGCTTGTTGTTGCTCATCCCCAGGTCATTTCTGAAGCAGACCTAAGTTCAAAGTCATTTCAGCTATGATTATATATTGTTCTTTTTGTTTTCTTTGTCAGGGACTATATTGTGCAATGTATTCATTATTTTTTAAGACTCTTATCTTTTAAGATTTAATCACTTGGTTGAATTTCTAGCAAGTCAAGCAACCACAAAGTGGCTCAGCTTTTTGTTTCAAATTTTAGTGATATAGAAATTCATAAATATATTTATAATTTTACTTATACACCCATTCATAAAGGACATTGTCGTATTTGTTTATCTGTTTTCTATTTCTATCTGATTATGGCTACATAGTCTCAATATCAATACTTATTGACTGAAATGATAGTATTAGCATTTGCAGGTTTAAGTTATATATTCCTAACTAAATCAAGGATAAATTCATGTCACTAGAGTTCAGAAAAGCATGATTTAACAACACACAAAATATACCAAGTGACCAAATGGGAAAAGCGGTCGCATGATATGACTAATAGATAAGAAAAGAAAATGCAATATCATTTTGCGTGTCCATTACATATGTCTTCTAAGTATTCTTTAATTCTGTAATTTTACTGACTTCAGTTTGTAAACAGCAATAATTCTGGGGCACAACCTTTAGGTAGTTGTGACTTCATTTTTGTTACTTTTAGATTAAAGAAAGTTAGAAAAAAGTATTGAAATATAAAATATAATAGCAGGTAAATCTCCCTCAAGTAATACCCTAAAAAAAAATGGCATTCTGTTGGTTATGATAAGGGTTCTAGTTGATCTGATCTGTGAAATTAATGTGCAAGTGGCTGACACACATATGATTAACGGACACACAATGTGAAAAGGCTGACCCTTTGAAAAAGAGGTACTACTCATTTTTGCCAGCTGAGTGGAGTGGAGCAATGTGGAATAAAGTGTCTTGCTCAAGGACACAATACACCACTGGGAATTGATCTCAAGACCTTACAATCTAATCACTAAGTCACGCATACTCTCTCTTTTTTACTCTTTTACTTGTTTCAGTCATTTGACTGCGGCCATGCTGGAGCGCCGCCTTTAGTCGAGCAAATCGACCCCGGGACTTACTGTTTGGAAGCCTAGTACTTATTCTATCGTTTTTTTTTTGCCGAACCGCTAAGTTACGGGAACGTAAACACACCAGCATCGGTTGTCAAGCAATGTTGGGGGGGGACAAACACAGACACACAAACACACACATACATATATATATACATATACATATATACAACGGGCTTCTTTCAGTTTCCGTCTACCAAATCCACTCACAAGGCTTTGGTCGGCCCGAGGCTATAGTAGAAGACACTTGCCCAGGGTATCACGCAGTGGGACTGAACCCGGAACCATGTGGTTGGTAAGCAAGCTACTTACCACACAGCCTCACTTTTAGGTTAAAGAAATTTAAGAAAAGTATTGAGATATAAAATATAATTGTAGGTAAATCTCCCTCAAGTAATGCCCTTACAGTCTTAAATAAACAAGGGTACAACCAACAAAATAAGAAATAAGTGGAACATAATGAAAATATATACAGAGTGACATGGAGGTCAATGAAGTCTATGATATATAAAAAGACAATATAGTTGTAGTTGGAACACCTCTGATCATAAGTCTGCTCCATCAAAATTGACTCAAGCAGACATTATGCAGAATAGACTGAGATGAAACCAAATAGCTAGACTGATAGTTGAATGCATACTTAAATGCATAAACTTATAAGTAACATGATAGAGGAAGAGATAAATAAAACAAACACAAATAGAAAAATAAAGACAGATAAACAGAAAGGATAAAGACAGAGAGATAAATTCATACAAAAAGGTGTGCCAGCTAAAAACATAAATACCCGAGTGTTACTGACAAGTGTATTTACATACACACATGTATCACATACATACAGACAATGACACAAAATACATACAGCCTAACACAAAAATATGCACACCCATACATAGACAAACGAGTGTGTATGTGTGTGCGCGGTTACAGAGATAAAGAAAACTATTAGGTTAAGTATTTGAAAGAGTAAGTAAACAAAGTTAGACATTTCAATGGTTGAAAGGGTGGGGGATATCAACAACAGCTGATTGCATAAAAGCATCCCATTATACAAATACATATTTCTATATATGCAAATGTGAGTGTGTGTGGGTGGGTGGACACTCACTCACACACACACACACACACACACACACACACATTCCCACCTACGTGTATACATGTATGTGTGTATAAGTGTTTCTGTATGTGCATGTATCTATGTTTACATGTTTGTATACACATACATATGTGTGTGTGAGTATATGTGTTTACACATATAAACATATATATTCACTAAAACTTATTAAAACTTCAGAAGATCTTACAACTTTGGTTGTTGGAATGCTTTGCTTTCATTTGTTTAATAACAAATAAATAACAAAATCGGATTTAATGTAGAAAATTATTTCAATATACCAAATTTGAAAATTTTGACATAATTTTAAAAATCTCACAATATGTGACAGCAACAGGGAAGACCCTACAAAAGTAGAGAGACAGACAGTTATAGGACATCATAGACACACATACACACACACATTTACAAATGTACACACAGATAATACAAGTTTAAAATGGTGTGTAATAAACACACATATGTATATATATATATATATATATATATATATATGCAGGGCAGGGAATCATCAATTAGTAATAAAATTAATAATTAACAATTCTGCCGGGTAGCTCAGTATGAAAAAAACCTTCTTCGGTAAAAAATTTATAATCATAAATATATAGGGATTGACAGTAACCTGCTTCTCCAACATACTGAGAATTCAGAAATAGCAGTCAAAGAACTACTGATTTCAAAACTACAAATTATTACTCCAGATTGATAGCGATATTTTTGATACACACAGAACAAAAAACAATAGAGAAGAGTAAAAAACACTTGCCTTTAGTTAATTTAGTACAATTGTTTCACAGTTAAGAGTACATAATACTCTATTCTGATCTTCAGAAGATCAGAATAGAGTATTATGTACTCTTAACTGTGAAACAATTGTACTAAATTAACTAAAGGCAAGTGTTTTTTACTCTTCTCTATTGTTTTTTGTTCTGTGTGTATCAAAAATATCGCTATCAATCTGGAGTAATAATTTGTAGTTTTGAAATCAGTAGTTCTTTGACTGCTATTTCTGAATTCTCAGTATGTTGGAGAAGCAGGTTACTGTCAATCCCTATATATTTATGATATATATATATATATATATATATGTATGTGTGTGTATGTGTGTGAATGTTTCTTTGTGATGAACAGCAGAAAAGTCACCTACCCACTCTCCCCTTAAAGCTATGTATTCCTCACAGCCGCCTTTCTTCCCCTTCCTCAGCATTTTAAAATTTAGTTATGAGTATATGTGTGTGTGTGCATGCATCTATGCATTTATGAAAGTATGTATGTAGCATCGCATGTGTATCTGTGAATGACAGCTGTATTAACATTATCATCCCACCGCCATTCCATATTTGTCACTCACACAATGCTGTTCTCACCTTCCCTGATATCAGCCACACTCACTATACCACCACATCTCCCTCAGACTAACACTCTTGCAAATAATAGCCCAATGCTCTAAGGGGGCCCATTATAGATTTTAAACCCCTTCAGGTAGATGGCCCTGCTCAGTATGTAGAAAAGGAGTAGGTAGTAACTCTATAAGATGTACCCGGTGCAAGCTATGGACACATAAGAGGTGCAGCAACATCAAAGGCAGGTTAACTAGGAAGTTAGTTTTTGTTTGTGGCAGATGTTCAGGTGCAATAAAGACTGTAAACAAACAGGAAACAACTTCTATCTCATTCCAGGGTGAAAAACTAGAGGTAGTCGATAGCTTCCGCTATCTGGGCGACCAAGTTAGTAGTGGGGGTGGGTGCGCTGAAAGTGTAGCTGCTAGAATAAGAATAGCCTGGGCAAAGTTTAGAGAGCTCTTACCCCTGCTGGCGACAAAGGGACTCTCACTCAGAGTAAAAGGCAGACTGTATGACGCATGCGTACGAACAGCCATGCTACATGGCAGTGAAACATGGGCTGTAACTGCTGAGGACATACGTAAGCTCGCAAGGAATGAAGCCAGTATGCTCCGTTGGATGTGTAATGTCAATGTGAATACCCGTCAGAGTGTAAGTATCTTGAGAGAAAAGCTGAACATTAGAAGCATCAGTTGTGGTGTGCAAGAGAGACGATTGCGCTGGTGTGGACATGTGGTGAGAATGGATGAGGATAGCTGCGTGAAAAAGTGCCACACCCTAACAGTTGAGGGAACCCGTGGAAGAGGTAGGCCCAGGAAGACCTGGGCTGAGGTGGTGAGGCAAGACCTTCGTACATTGGGCCTCACCGAGGCGATGACTACTGACCGAGACCTTTGGAAATGTGCTGTGCGTGAGAAGACCCGGCAAGCCAAGTAAGATCGTTGCCAGTGCCCGTGGACTGGTTCTTGTGCGGGTGGCACATAAGATGCACCATTTTGAGCATGGCCGTTGCCAGTACCGCCTGACTGGCCTCCATAGGATTTTTGAGCGAGATCGTTGCCAGTGCCCCTGGACTGGCTTGTGCGGGTGGCACATAAAAGACACCATTTCGTTAAACGATTGGAGCCTGGTGTTGCCATCCGGTTTCAGCAGTCCTCAGTCAAGTCGTCCAACCCATGCTAGCATGGAAAGCGGACGTTAAACGATGATGATGATGATGATGATGATGATGATGATCCAATTATCCTATAACTGAACTGGATGTTAGTTTAACACGTATGCAAAGTTTCATCAAGATTGGTTCACTGGTGTAGGCAGCAATATGGTAACAGACAGATCAACAAACAGAAATTGCCATTTATGTATAAGATATATATAAATTATATATATAAATATGATATATATATATATGTATATGTATATATATATATATATATATATATATATATATATAATCATCATTGTTTAACGTCTGCCTTTCATGCTAGCATGGGTGGGACAGTTTCACAAGAGTCAGCTAACACCAACCACTCATATATATATAAAATTCACACAAGTGATCAACCAGACTATCAGATCACTGGTCACAATGCGTTTTTCATTAAAAATCTTCTGAATGATGCCACCCCTGGAGCAATGTGAAATGAAGTGTTTTGGTAAAGAACACAAAGTCCCACCTGGTCTAGGAAATGAACCTATGATCTGGTGATCGCAAGTGCAAAGGCTGCTTCTCCTGGCGAAGAGCACTGATCTGCAAGCAGCCTGTGCTGGTGCCACACAAAAAGCACTCATACTGGTGCCACATCAGAGTGCTTGTACAGTGCTACGTTAAAAGCACCTAGCACACACTGTAAAATGATTGGCATTAGGAAGGGCATCCAGCTATAGAAACCAAGCTAAATCAGACTGGAATCTAGTGCAGTACTCTGGCTTGCCAGTTCTGGTCATGCCGTCCAACCCATGCCAGCATAGAAAACAGACATTAAATGATGATGATGATGATGATGATGATGATGATATACATACATATGTGTGTGTGTGTATCTTCTCTTGACATCATACATTAATTGTGAATAAACATCACAGTCATACAAGCAGTGTCATTCGTTTACAGTCTTTGAAAATATATTTGGCTGTTGCACTATTTATGTTCAAAAGTTTACAGGAAATATTACCTAGCATGCAAACAAGTGAAGATTAGCAACAAGAAAGAAAGGTCATAAAAAACCTGCATCAATAAATTTTGTATGACCCATGCAAGCATGGAAAAGTGGGTATTAAAAGGAAGTTGATGAAATGAGTCGCCAGCATGGCACCTTGGGCAAGAACCTTCTAATATAGCCTCGGGTCAACCAAAGAGTGGATTTGGTAGATGGAAACTGAAAGAAGCCCGTCGTGTATATATTTATGTATATGTTTGTGTGTCTATGTTTGTCCCTCCACCATCGCTTGACAACTGATGTTGGTGGGTTTATGTCCCTGTAACTTAGCAGTTCGGCAAAAGAGACTGATAGGATAAGTACTAGACTTACAAAGAATAAGTTCTGGGGTCAATTTAGTCGACTAATGGCAGTGCTCCAGCATGGCCGCAGCCAAATGACTGAAATGAGTTAAAGAATAAAAGAATATATATATACATATACATATTATCATTCAATATCTGCTTTCCATGTTAGCATGGATTGGATGCTTTGACAGAAACTGGTAAGGCCAGGGGCCACAGTTGATTGAAGGGAAAGTTTTACGGCAGGTATTTCCTTTAGAATGCAAAACACTGCAACAGATTCTGCAAAGTATCCCATCAAATGCTCTAACAATTCCACCAACCCAACATTTTGGACTAATACTTTATCAGCCCAAAAGAGTAGCAAAAATAAATAAAATAACCTTAGTGGAATTTGAACTCAGAACACATAGATAAATAATTTGTGCGTGTGTGTGTATACATATGTACATAGACAATAAATATCACATGATTTTATTTGCATGTAACTATAATGCAATACACCTGAGCAAGATACATGACTTTCTTTGCATTACAAAAACAAAAACAAAAAATGCTGTTCTCCACAGCTAATTTGAAATTTGCCACAACTGTGTGTGTGTGTGTGTGCGCGCGCGTGTGTTATGTGTGTGTATTGACTCATATACATGGTGTTAACGAACAATAGACTAAGTATAGGCTCAATCCAAAATAAGGTAACAAAAGGAAGAAGAATAAAAAAAAATTCATAAATATTTAACATCATCATCATCATCATCATCGTTTAACGTCCGCTTTCCATGCTAGCATGGGTTGGACGATTTGACTGA
Source organism: Octopus bimaculoides (assembly GCF_046866305.1). Lineage (NCBI taxonomy): Eukaryota > Metazoa > Mollusca > Cephalopoda > Octopoda > Octopodidae > Octopus > Octopus bimaculoides. Next base: position 177,643,285 of record NC_142929.1, read on the forward strand.
GGACTGGTGAAACCGGATGGCAACACCAGGCTCCAGTCTGATTTGGCAGAGTTTCTACAGCTGGATGCCCTTCCTAACGCCAACCACTCAGAGAGTGTAGTGGGTGCTTTTACGTGTCACCCGCACGAAAACGGCCACGCTCGAAATGGTGTCTTTTATGTGCCACCCGCACAAGCCAGTCCAGGGGCACTGGCAACGATCTCGCTCGAAAATCCTACAGGAGCCAGTCAGGCGGTACTGGCAACGGCCACGCTCAAAATGGTGCATCTCATGTGCCACCCGCACAAGAACCAGTCCAGGGGCACTGGCAACGATCTTACTTGGCTTGCCGGGTCTTCTCACGCACAGCCCATTTCCAAAGGTCTCGGTCCGTAGTCATCGCCTCGGTGAGGCCCAATGTACGAAGGTCTTGCCTCACCACCTCAGCCCAGGTCTTCCTGGGCCTACCTCTTCCACGGGTTCCCTCAACTGTTAGGGTGTGGCACTTTTTCACGCAGCTATCCTCCTCCATTCTCACCACATGTCCATACCAGCGCAATCGTCTCTCTTGCACACCACAACTGATGCTTCTAATGTTCAGCTTTTCTCTCAAGATACTTACACTCTGACGGGTATTCACATCTCACCTTACTGGCCGCATCTCTGTACATGGCTCGCACAGCTCTCACTAGCCATTCTTCTATCCCAAGTTTCCTCATTGACCACCAGATAAAGGATCGGGGGACCCTGTCAAAGGCTTTCTCCATGTCAACGAAAGCCAGGTACAGAGGTTTATCCTTGGCTAGGTATTTCTCTTGCAACTGTCTCACTAGAAATAAGGCATCAGTAGTGCTTTTACCTGGCACGAACCCAAACTGCATCTCATCTAAATTGATTCGCTCCCTAATTAGTTGGGCTATGACCCTCTCTGTAACTTTCATAACCTGATCTAACAGCTTGATGCCTCTGTAATTATTTGTATCTAAAGCGTCCCCTTTACCTTTGTAGCAGTTGACTATGATGCTGCTACACCAGTCATAGGGTATGACTCCTTCGTGTATCACCTGGTTCGTAATACGGGTGACTAGGCTATAGCCAACACTGCCAGATATTTTGAGCATCTCTGCAGTGATTCCTGATGGGCCGGGGGCTTTCCCGGTCTTCATACTCTTAATTGCTTTATCTACCCTGGTACTATCAACTCGGATAGCTGGTCCCTCTATTGGGTCGACATAAGGCAGGCTCTCTTTCTCCCATTCATTCTCTTTATTAAGCAATCTATCGTAGTGGCATCTCCAGACCTCTTTCTTTGCATCCTCATTTAATGCAAGCGTACCATCATCCATGCGAACACATTTCTCTCCTACAACATCACTATTCTCTCTCCTACACTGTCTTGCAACCCGAAATACCTCGAGTCTTTGGTCCTCACGGCGCAGAACATTGGCAAATCTTTCCTTATCTGCTTCCCCTCTGGCTAAATAAACCTGTCGCCTAGCCTCCCTTCTGGCACATTGGTACAATTCCCTGCTACCACCGTTCTTCCAGTCCTTCCAAGCTTGTTTCTTTTGTCTAATAGCCCTGTCTACCTCCTTGTTCCACCACCACGTTACTCTGGGTTGGGAGGGGACCTTACACCACCCACAAATCTGGTCGGTGGCTTTCAACAGGTTGTCCCGCAGAAATCTCCAATTGTCTTCCACGTTGTATGATGCTATATCCCCTTCTATTTCGTTAAATGCTTCAAGTAACTTGTCTCTAAGTCTCTGTCCGTTTGCAGGGTCTTTAAGCTTCCACACCCTTCTTCTCCAAGCCTGTCTAATTCTGGGCACCCATTTTGCCTTGATCCCAAAGTCGCTAACTACTAATCTATGTTGTGGGGTACATTCTTCGCCAGGGTAGGTTTTGGCATTTATAAGCCGCCCTCTTTCCCTATTTCTGGCGAGGATGTAGTCGATTTGGCTAGAGTGTCTGCCGGAGGGGTAGGTGACTAGGTGACTGGCAGGTTTCCTGAAGTTGGTATTGCAGACCATAAGATTGGTTGCATCACAGAACTCCAGCAGTCTGGTTCCCTCCTCGTTGCGGGAACCGAAGCCATAGCCTCCATGTATGCCATGGAAGCCCCCAGCACGACGTCCGACATGACCGTTGAAGTCTCCAGCCACAAAGAGAAGGTCCCTGTCACTCGTCGACGAGGTAGTTTGCAAGAGGGTGTCATAGAATTGGTCTTTCAGACCATCTGGTAGCCCAGGTTGAGGTGCATAGGCTGAGATGACAGTAGCTAATCTATGATGAAGCACTAGTCTGATCTTAAGTACTCTGTCACTTACTCTAACGACCTCGATTACCTTATCCACCCATTTCTCCACTAGAAGTATTCCTACGCCCCCGACCCCGTCAGTGTTCCCTGCCCAGAAAATCTTGTACCTGTGTTCTTTGCCTGTGAGGAACCTTGCAGAACCTCCTCTCCATCTTACTTCCTGGATGCAGCACATATCTACGCATCTCCGTTCAAGCATCTCAACAATTTCACCAGATCTACCTTTCAGCGTGCCGACGTTGAGAGTGCCAATCCTAACAGTATGGGTGTTGGGGGTGTGGGCCTGTAGCCTGGGAAGAGGAAAAGCAGTGTCGTGTACCTGAAAAGAAAACTTGCAATTGGAAGAATTCATAAGCAAAACATTACCTACAACCTGCAAACATTTCTCAACCTTAATGCGCTACCCAAAGGTAGGGGAGAGGATGGCCAAGGCCACTAGATGGGTTCCGGGAGACAGCCGAGGTTGACAGGATGACAAAGGGATGAACTTCCGGTGGAGGGGGCGGGATGACAGAGGAATGAACTTCCGGTGGAGGGGGTGGGATGACAGAGGAATGAACTTCCGGTGGAGGGGGTGGGATGACAGAGGAATGAACTTCCGGTGGAGGGGGTGGGATGACAGAGGAATGAACTTCCGGTGGAGGGGTGGGATGACAGAGGAATGAACTTCCGGTGGAGGGGGTGGGATGACAGAGGAATGAACTTCCGGTGGAGGGGGCGGGATGACAGAGAAATGAACTTCCGGTGGAGGGGGTGGGATGGCAGAGGAATGAACTTCCGGTGGAGGGGGTGGGATGACAGAGGAATGAACTTCCGGTGGAGGGGGTGGGATGACAGAGGAATGAACTTCCGGTGGAGGGGGTGGGATGGCAGAGGAATGAACTTCCGGTGGAGGGGTGGGATGACAGAGGAATGAACTTCCGGTGGAGGGGGTGGGATGGCAGAGGAATGAACTTCCGGTGGAGGGGGTGGGATGACAGAGGAATGAAACTTCCGGTGGAGGGGGTGGGATGACAGAGGGATGACAGACGAATGAACTTCCGGTGGAGGGGGTGGGATGACAGAGGAATGAACTTCCGGTGGAGGGGGTGGGATGACAGAGGGATGACAGAGGAATGAACTTCCGGTGGAGGGGGTGGGAGGGCGGGTTACCGCCAGCGAGTAGATAGGGCTCTTAATTGTAGATTTTAAATATTTGAGAGACAACAATGCATAAATCGTAATTTTTAAAAGAGCAATGAATTCTGGGTGATTAGAATATAACGTAGCATGAATTTAGGAAGCTTAGAAAATGAATAAGCATGAATTTAAGACAACAACTGAATTCAATTGAATTTCATGGGAAAAGCAATGTTGTGTAAGACATTTATTGTGTGTGTGTGTGTGTATGTGTGTATATATTCATGAACATACATACACATATGTGTGTGTGTACATATATGTGCCTGTGTGTATTTACATACACACTCACACAAACAATATATAAACATATATACATGTGTGTGAAATCTGATCAAGAGAACTCAACCAGTAAGTTAATATGCTAGAAGATCAAAATAGTTACTGCTTGGTTCTTAGTTCCTTCTGCAGAAGTCAATGACCTGCATTTCTAGTTGCTGGTTGTTAGTTCATTCAACAGATGTCAACGACCTAAGTGTCTCTACTGATGAATCAAAACCTGTTGTCTGCATCACATAATATTTTTACAAATCACAAATCAACATTTAGACTGTGCCTAATATACCAAAGATAGCTCTGTTGAAGCAAAATTAATAAATTAAATACAGCCACTGCAATAAAATCACAAGAATAACATTGCATACTCTCACAAAGATGCATGCACTTTTAGTGTTTTATTATTGTTACAATCATTTATGCATTTATATTTTGATCAAACCAGCAACATGGAGTTAGCTAACTGAAGAGTCAGTCACCTAGCTCTGGATGTGTGAGTGTGTATGCATGCGTGCATGTGTATATGTATGATCTATCTATCTATCTATCTATCTATCTACTGATCCATGCTACCGGTACTGGTGCTTCTACAGCACCAGCCCAAGTGCATTTCACAGGTGCCAGTGCCACGTAAAATGCACTGGTGCTGGTGCCACATAAAATGCACTAGTACCAGTGCTGCTTAAACGCACTTGTGCCAGTGGCATGCAAAATGCATGCAGCACACTCTGTAAAGTGGTTGGCATTAGGAGGGGCATCCAGCTGTAGATAGAAACCATGCCACAACAGACAAATGGTTTCTGGCCAGCTCCTGTCAAACTGTCCAACTCATGCCAGCATGGAAAATGAACGTTAGACGATGATAATGATATATATATTCTTTTATTCTTTAACTTGTTTCAGTGATATGACTGCAACCATACTGGAGCACTGCTTTGAAGGGTTTTAGTTGAACAAATCGACCCAGAACATTTTTTTTTTATTGCCTAGCACTTATTCTATTGGTTACCTTGGCCAAACCACTATGATACAGGGACATAAACACACCAACACCAGTTGTCAAGCAGTGATGGGTGGGGGGGTTGAGACAAACAATTATGATGGGCTTCTTTCAGTTTCCGTCTACCAAATCCACTCACAGGACTTTGGTCAGCCTGAGGCTATAGAAGAAGACACTTGCCCATTTGGACTGAACCCAGAACCACGTGGTTGGGAAGCAAACTTCTTACCACACAGCCACACCTGCACCTACATATATATATGTGTTGCAAGTAAGCATGTGTATGTAATAATCTTCATCATTTAATGTCCACTTATCCATTTTTGCATGGGTTGGACAGAGTTTCTACAGCCCAATGCCCTTTCTGTCACCAACACTCAGCTGTTTCCAAGTAAGACAATATTTCTCCATAACCAAACCAGTTTTCACAGAAGACTAAACAAAGAACACCACTCCCTTGACTATGATATTTGTTTACAACTATCACAAAAAGTCAAGGTAACAGACAGTGAGACTCACACATATACAAACACACACGCACACACAGTTGACTGTTTCATTACTGGGAGAATTCAAGGAAAAATTAAAAAAATTCTTTATGAGAGATAAATACCATTTAATAGACATGGTAACTTAAATACGCGCTACTATTAGTTTCATGCTGTGAAAACAATAAATTTGCCTGTTTACTGAATCTTCACAGCATTAAACTAATAGTAGCTCGTATTTAAGTTACCATGTCTATTAAATGAGACATAAACACGCACGCACGCACACACACGTATTGATATAATATATCTTATTATTTCACTTAGGCATAATAATCTGGTGTTAGAAATCTACAGACAGCTGAAAGCTAATGAAGTTCATGAGATAATTTCTTATTCCCTTGTCATTTATTTAATTTATTATATATATAATATATATATACATGCAAGGTAATTCAAAATGAATCATATGAAAGGAAAAACACATGTGAATGTTGTAATGAATACATTGTGCTCATTGTTATATCTCACCTTACTGACAACATCTCTGTAGATGCTTATATGGCTCTCACAAGACATCCATCAACACCTAGATTCCTCTGTGACCATCAGAACACAGTAAGAGGTATTCTGTCATACCTAAAGATATATGCCTATATATACAGATACGTATGCACAATGTTAAAATCCCGCTATTCTAGTTTTTGTTTTCATATCTGAAATTTCTTTTATAATTCTACTACAGAATCCACTAAAAAAACTCAGTCATCAGCATATAGGAATTCTCATGGCAACGAGTCCTTAAAGTCCTATACCATAGCCTGGATGATTATAATGAACAAAAGGAGGCTGAGGCATAAGTCCTGATGTACCTCTACTTCACACTCATTTATCGTTATACTAATTACTACCTTTCATTTTTCTGCAACATGTCCTGTACAGCTCTCATAAGACATTTATTTACCCCTAGCTTCCTCAACAACCATCAGCATCCAGAGCATGGAACCCAGTCAAAAAACTTCTCTAGGTTGACAAGTGCCTAGTATAGAAGCTTTCTCCTGGCTAGATACTTCCCCTGGAGTCGTCTCATTCAGAAGATGGCATCAGCAGAAGCTCCAGCACTTCTTGAGGCACAAAACCAAACTCCATCGCATTGGTTTTAATAGTTTTCTTAATCAGTTGCAATATTATCCTTTCAGTCTATTACACAATAATTATAAGCACCAAATGCGGAAAGCAAAGAAACAGGCATGTATCACATAGCAAGTGATTATGTTATGGAGATCTTGTCCAATCTCCACAATTTCAAATTGAGCAGTAAATATATTTTTTGTACTTCATCATCATCATTGTTGTTTAACATCTTCTTTCCATGCTGGCATGGGTTAGACAGTTTGACTGAGGACTGGCAAGCCAGAAGGCTGTAGCAGGCACCAATCTGATCTGGCAAGATTTCTACAGCTGAATGCCCTTTCTAATGCCAACCACTCTGAGAGTGTAATGGACGTTTTTTATGTACTATCGGCACAAGGGCCGGTCAGGTGGTACTGGCATCAACCACAATAGACTGGTGCTTTTTATGTGCCACCAGCACAAGACCACGCACAAATGGTGCTTTTTATATGTCACCGGCATGGGTGCCAGTCATTGTTGTGGCCAATGCCAATTGGCCACAACAATGACTTCCCTTGACTCAACAGATCTTCGCAAGCACAGTTTATTGCTCAATAATTGAAGGGTACTCTTAAATGGGCCAGTTATGCAGCACTGGCATAGGCCACGGTTACGGTCTCACTTGGCTTGCTGGGATTTGTCAAGCACACCATATCTTCAAAGGTCTCGGTCACTTGTCATTGCCTCCATGAGGCCCAGCATTAGAAGGTTGTGCTTCACCACCTCATCCCAGGTCTTCTTGGGTCTACCTCTTCCACAGGTTCCCTCAACCGCTAGGGTGTGGCACTTTTTCACACAGCTGTCCTTATCCATATGCAACACATGACCATGCCAGTGCAGTTATCTCCCTTGTACACCACATCTGATGCTTCTTATGTCCAAGTTTTCTCTCAGGGTGCTTACACTATATCATGTATGCACACTGACATTATACATCTAGCAGAGTATACTAGCTTCATTTTTTGCAAGCTTATGTATTTCCTCAGCAATCATGACCCATGTTTCACTGCCATGTAGCATGGCTGTTTTGCACACATGCGTCATACAGTCTACCTTTTACACTGAGCAAGAGGCCATTTGTCACCAGCAGAGGTAGGAGCTTTCTGAACTTTGCCCAGGCTATTTTTATTCTAGCAGCTACACTCTCCGAGCATCTACCCCAGCTACTGACTTGGACACCTGGGTAACGGAAGCTATCAACTACTTCTAGTCTCTCTCCCTGGCATGTGAGGGAAGCTGTTTCTTGCACATTTTCAGTGTTTATTGCCCCTGAGCATTTGCCACACACAAAAACTATCTTCTCAGTTAACCTTCCTTGATGTATTATAGATATATCAATTATTTACTATTTATTTTTTTTATTACTAATGAGTATTTATTCATAATAAAAGGTTCTGTAAAATTATTATCAATATGGAAGTGACAGGCTTCAGTATGTTCAGGCATATCTCTGGCTGGTACAAATGCAGATCCACCCTACACATCTCCCATGACAAACTGTCACCTCTCATTATAACATCCATCATGTCATGGCAACTTCCCCCACACCACTAAACAATCACCTCTTTTTTTGAGCCCAATAACATAGCTAGAGTGGGGCAGAGGGGTAGTCCATCTAGGGCAGCCCTTTTATGGGGGTGGCACCACTTTTGGGTCTGCTGTATGCAAGATGTATTTGGGTGGGAGATAACAAACTGAAGGACTGCCCTGGGCAGCACACGCTCTTGCTACACTAGAGCTTGAGCCCTCTCCTAGTGCTCCAGAAATTCTTTAGTTGATAATCTGCACCCATCACGGCGACTCACAACAGTTCCTTCACCTCTAATGACAACATCCATAACCTTTAACACCAAATTTCACCACTCTACTCATTACAATCAAGGTGTAAAAAAAGAATAAAGGTAAGACATCAACAAATGAGACATGGACTTTATACTCCTTAATACTGATACTCTAAGTGAGCAGTTACTCTGAATAAAAACTGATACACTTTTATATTTGCATGTTTTTGTGTGTACGCACATCATCATCATCATCATCATTTAACGTCCGCTTTCCATGCTAGCATGGGTTGGACGATTTGACTGAGGACTGGTGAAACCGGATGGCAACACCAGGCTCCAATCTAATTTGGCAGAGTTTCTACAGCTGGATGCCCTTCCTAACGCCAACCACTCAGAGAGTGTAGTGGGTGCTTTTACGTGTCACCCGCACGAAAACGGCCACGCTTGAAATGGTGTCTTTTATGTGCCACCCGCACAAGAGCCAGTCCAGGGGCACTGGCAAAATAATGAGAATGTATTAGAAACTAAACTGATTTTTTGCTGGGAAGGAAAAAATTCTGGAAATGAAGATAAGTGCTACCAAACTGTAGAAACAAACAGGGTTCACATTGCACAAGAACATACACAGTTAGCAAAGTGCTATCAGTGGAGTCAACTCTTATGCAGAAACCAGTGAGAGAAATCATGACAGCCAGCTTTGGAATCTTACTTCACAATTGCATTTGGGCATGAAAGAGACCCTCATTACAAAAAAAAAAAAAAAAAAAAACTGAAGACTGGGATTGGGATTTGATAAACCAATTTGTTAGATGTATGAACTGCTATTAGCCAAACTATGTTTTATCTTCATACTTCAACCAAACACAAATAAACTTCCTCTATTGTCCTATTTCATAAGCAGATGTCAATGACCTCAACTGTCTACTGATGAATCTAAACCTGTTGTGTAAATGAACTTTTTACATGCCAGAAAACAACATTTAGGCTGTATCTAATGCAGCAGTCTAATACGTAAATTAATCAATATCTTTTTATTTCTATTTTCAAGTAAAACATAGAAACAGATATACATCCACTCGCATTTTATCCTAAAAGACAAAATAAAAGACAGGAAAAAATTACAATGGAGAAGACAAATGAAATATGTTGCATTGACATGATATTTTTTATAAAACTGCAGCATTAAGTTCAACGGACATCAAACTGACAGGATTTATCGAGTACAGAATAAGCTGCAACCAAAATACCTGACTGACAATGTATTGTCACAGCAGTGAAAAGTGCAGGTAACATCTAGCAGACAAAGATCTTATCAGTGCAGTGGAAGTGCATGGGGTACCACATAGATTTTCTCAAAGCAAACAAAGTGCAAGTTGTAATTCATATTAAGCACATTTTCTCACCAAACGGGGAAATATAGGTCATACTTATCAAGCAACATTTTGTTACTGTTATTTTTTGTTTGTTTATTTGTCAAGTGCACCCACTAGACAAACACACATAATATGTGCCAATGAAGGAACAACTGAATGGTAACATGACCTGCTAAAAATAGCAGCCAAATCTCTGAAAAACCACATCTGCTTTTTTAGTTTTTTTTAAAGGAAGGAAATGTTGAATGAAGTAGTCTTGGATATATAAAAACATGCGGATGGTTATAACTTTGCTTGTAATCAATACCTTTGATCATTTCCTTGCTTAGTTCTCGTCTGAAGGTAAACAACAACATATTCTATATTTAAAATAAAAGGTGATCACATGGATAGGTAAACCACAACAAGACCATACCTACTAAAATTTATACAGTCACATCCATTTAAACCAGTTCCTTTCTTTCTCTCACAAGTACTATTTCTGCAACAACAATAGCAGTCTCTGTAATTGTAGTAGCAATACGAATACATAAGGTACCTACACAACTCGTGCACACCAAGTCAATTCCACAGCTCCATAAAGAACACTACATTCCCAATAATACTTACCCACAAATACAATCCTACCTGAATTACATTCTTCACATGAGTTTTCTCCCACTTCATGAATTTTGTACCAATTAAGCCGGTCATTGACAATATTAAAACTATTCAAATGTACTCACTAACCCACCAACAGTTTATGTGAAATCATAGAAAATAAAAACAAAAAAGGCTAGGGACACATACCTCTTTCTTCAATTAATTACTCAAAGAAAGATTGGTATTGCAGTATAACAAGTCGTTGTCGTCGTCATTTAACGTCCGCTTTCCATGCTAGCATGGGTTGGACGATTTGACTGAGGACTGGTGAACCGGATGGCTACACCAGGCTCCAATCTGATTCGGCAGAGTTTCTACAGCTGGATGCCCTTCCTAACACCAACCACTCCGAGAGTGTAGTGGGTGCTTTTACATGCCACCGGCACGAAGGCCAGCCAGGCAGTACTGGCAATGTAGAGTGAATGATAAAGCAGCAGATAATTAATACACGGGTTCAAATTCACCAATAGCAACATGGTGTAGTTCATCAAGCTGTTTATTTAGCAGCTATTAGCTCTTACTAGGAAACTTCCCTTTGTATGTATATATAACCCATGCCAGCATGGAAAATAAATGTAAATGATGATGATGATATATATATATATAGCTGTGCAGTTAGGAAACTCACTTTGTAACCATGTGGTTTTGGGTGGCATCTTTGACAAGTACTTCTATAGCCCCAAGCAGATTAATGCTTTCTGAGTGAATTTAGTAGACAAAATCTGTGTGAAAGCTCTACGTGTGTACGTGTGTGTGTGTGTGTGTGTGTGTGTGTGTGTGTTGTCTCCTCACACTTCCCAACCAGAGTTGGTTACTTTATGTCCCTATAACTTAGTGGTTCACCAAAAGAGTACAACAGAAGGACCAAGCTTTAAAATAATTACTGGGGTTGAACAGTTTTGACCCTTTAAAGTAGAGCCAGCATGACTGAAGTTCAGTGGCTAAAACAAGTAAAAGAAAAGATATATATATACATATATAGTTATAAATGATATACATATATGTGTATAATATAAATAAGAAATATCATCATCATCGTTTAATGTCTGTTTTCCATGCTGGCATGGGTTGGATGGTTTGACAGGAACTGGTAAGGCCAGGAGCCATACCTGCTCCATTATCTGTTTGGCATGATTTGTATGACTGGATGGCATTCCTAATGCCAACCACTTTATAGAATGTACAAGTTACTTTTTACATGACACCAGCACCATAAATCTTCTAATATAATAATGAGCATGGAGTGCCTTTGGATTTAATTATCCCTTAGAGGCTTTAAACGCCTCTAACTGATACCTACAGTATATATATATATATTCGTCCAGAATCACGGAGGAGGAAGTGGAGAGAAAATTGTAATTCAGTGAAGGAGAAGTAGTGTGGGTAATATCTCTGACTGAGAGGGAGTGAGAGAAAGTAATAGCAATGAGAAAGGAAGGGGTTATAGATGAATAAGGAAGGAAGGGGTGAAAAAAAAAAAGTCAGTGTTTCAACTCTGTGTGAGTATATGTGTGTATGTGTGTGCGTGTACAAGGGAAGTATGCGAATGTTTGTATGTGTGATTATTATGTACCATATTTATATATAAAATACTACAATTAACTGTCATTATTGACGGCACATGGTCAGCTAGTATATATATAAAATATATAATCTAAATAAATACATATATGTATAAATGTAATATGAATATATATATATATGTGGTACAATAATTGTCATAGGGGGAAAAACTACAAGTAGTTGATAGCTTCCGTTACCTAAGTGACCAAGTCAGTAGTAGGGATGGATGCTCTGAGAGTGTAGCTACTAGAATAAGAATAGCCTGGGCAAAGTTCAGAGAGCTCCTACTTCTGCTGGTGACAAAGGGCCTCTTGCTCAGTGTAAAAGGTAGACTGTATGACGCATGCATGTGAACAGCCATGCTACATGGCAGTGAAACATGGGCCATGACTGCTGAGGACATGTGTAAGCTTGCAAGGAATGAAGCCAGTATGCTCCGCTGGGTGTGTAATGTCAGAGTGCATACACGGCAGAATGTATGTGCCCTGAAAGAAAAGTTGGACTTAAGAAGCATCAGATGTGGTATGTAAGAGAGACGACTGCGCTGGTATGCTCATGTGTTACATATGGATGAGGACAGCTGTGTGAAAAGTGTCACACCCTAGCAGTAGAGGGAACCCGTGGAAGAGGTAGATCCAGGAAAATCCGAGATGAAGTGGGGAAACATGACCTTCGAACATTGGGCCTCGTGGAGGTGATGACATGTGACCGAGACCTTTGGAAATATGTTGTGCTTGAGAAGATCCGGCAAGCCAAGTGAGACCGTAACTGTGGCCTATACCAGTGCAGCATAACTAGCTCATTTAAGAGTACCCTTCAATCATTGAGCAATAAACTGTGCTTGCGAAGACGTGCTGAGTCAATGAAATTGTCGTCGTGGCTGATGACAGTACCACCTAATTGGTACCTGTGCTGGTGGCAAGTAAAAAGCAAGATTCAAGCGTGGTTGATGCCAGTGGCACATTAAAAGCACAATTTGAGTGTGATCGTTGCCAGTGCCGCCTGACTGGCTCCTGTGCCGGTATCATGTAAAAAGCACCATTCAAGCGCAGTTGTTGCCAGTGCCGCTTGACTGGCCCTCATGCCAGTGGCATGTAAAAAGTAACCACTACACTCTCGGAAATTCCGCAAAGCATTTTGCCTGGCATGTAGAAACTTTGCCAGACCAGATCGGAGCCTAGAACAGCCTTTTGGCTTGCCAGCCCTCAGTCAAACCGTCCAACCCATGCCAGCATGGAAAGCGGACGTTAAATGATGATGATGACATATATATATACACACAAATAGGTATATATATACACGTACACATATGGGTGTATAGAAATGTTTGTGTGTGTAGTTCTAAAATTGGTTGGAATTGGTCACATTGGGTAAGCTACTTTTATTATAGCCTTGAGTGAAATTCAATAGAAAGAAACTCTATGGGAGTCTATTGTATGCGTGTGTGCGTACATACGTACATATGATGTATATATGTATATATGTATATGAGTGCGTGCACACACACAGATATATATGACAAATTACAATAAATACGAGTTTATCATAATTTCTCCTACATTTGCTTTGTATATCATAACAAATAATACAAAAAAATGTAGTAGTTGTTTAACCACTATACAAGAAGAAAACTGGACAATGATAATCTATGTGGAACACTAAACTTAACAGTAGCAGTTGTACATCTATTTACACACAGAAGATAACACACTCTCTCTCTCTCTCTCTCTCTCGGTCAATCAGTTGATGTATATATATAAGTCTGTTAAAGTCTGTCATACCGGCCATGACGAAGGGAAATAGCATTGAAACTCGAGTCGCCTTTATATATATATATTTATATTTATATATTTATATATTTGATCCTTTATATTGAACACTCAATATTTCATCTACATTCAATACTTTCTTTCATGGTGCCATCCATTTTTATTTTATTTTATTTTATATTGTATATTATATTATATATTGTATATTCCATATTCTATACCCCACATTAGTTCTGCAGGAATATAAATAAAACATAAAAAACAGACAGTGTTGGAACTCTTTTAAACAAAATAATATATT